>NC_141019.1:8888727-9143713 GCF_052327205.1 Somniosus microcephalus
CCCCCCAGTCGTTCTCTCTCTTCCCCCCCAGTCGCTCCCTCTCTCTCTTCCAACAACAACATGCCTCAAAAAAGCCTCTGCACCGCCCCCCCCACTTCGCTCTCTCTCTCTTCCCCCCCCCACTCGCTCTCTCTCTTCCAACAACATGCCCTCGAAAAAGTCTCTCTCCCCCGTCTCTCTCTCTTTCTCTCCCCCATCTCTCTCTCTCCCCCAGTCTCCCTCTCTCTCTCCCTCAGTCGCTCTGTCTCTCCCCCCTCAGTCTCTCTCTCTCTCCCCCCTCAGTCTCTCTCTCTATCTCCCCAGTCTCCCCCTCTCTCTCTCTCCACATCTCTCTCTCACCCATCAGTCGCTCTCTCTCTCCCCCTCAGTCGCTCTCTCTCTCTATCTCCCATTCTCTCTCTCCCCAGTCTCTCTCTCTCACACTCCCAATCTCTCTCTTCTCACACTCCAGTCTCTCTCTCTCACACTCCCAATCTCTCTCTCTCACACTCCCAATCTCTCCTCTCACTCCAATCTCTCTGCTCTATCTCCCCATTCTCTCTCTCTCTCCCCAGTCTCTCTCTCTCACACTCCCAATCTCTCTCTCTCTCTCTATCTCCCCATTCTCTCTCTCTCTCACTCCCAATCTCTCTCTCTCTCTCTATCTCCCCATTCTCTCTCTCTCTCCCCAGTCTCTCTCTCACACTCCAATCTCTCTCTCTCTCTATCTCCCCATTCTCTCTCTCTCTCACTCCCAATCTCTCTCTCTCTCTCTATCTCCCCATTCTCTCTCTCTCCCCAGTCTCTCTCTCTCACACTCCCAATCTCTCTCTCTCTCACACTCCCAATCTCTCTCTCTCTCTCCCAATCTCTCTCTCTCTCACACTCCCAATCTCTCTCTCACACACTACCAATCTCTCTCTCTGACACTCCCAATCTCTCTCTCTCACATTCCCAATCTCTCTCTCTCTCACTCCCAGTCTCTCTCTCTCTCACATCCAATCTCTCTCTCTCACACTCCAGTCTCTCTCTCTCACACTCCCAATCTCTCTCTCTCACACTCCCAATCTCTCTCTCTCACACTCCCAATCTCTCTCTCTCTCACACTCCCAATCTCTCTCTCTCACACTCCCAATCTCTCTCTCTCTCACACTCCAATCTCTCTCTCTCACACATTCCCAGTCTCTCTCTCTCTCACTCCCAGTCTCTCTCTCTCACACTCCCAGTCTCTCTCTCTCTCACTCCAATCTCTCTCTCACTCCCAATCTCTCTCTCTCTCACTCCAATCTCTCTCTCTCACTCCCAATCTCTCTCTCTCTCACACTCCCAATCTCTCTCTCTCACACTCCCAATCTCTCTCTCTCTCCACACACCCAATCTCTCTCTCTCACACGCCCAGTCTCTCTCTCTCTCTCACACTCCCAATCTCTCTCTCTCTCTCACACTCCAATCTCTCTCTCACTCCCATCTCTCTCTCTCTCACTCCCAATCTCTCTCGACACTACCAATCTCTCTCTCTCTCACTCCAATCTCTCTCACACTCCAATCTCTCTCTCTCTCACACTCCCAATCTCTCTCTCCTTCCCTCTCTCTCTCTCTCTCCTTCCCTCTCTCTCTCTGTCTCTCTCTCTCTCCTTCCTCTCTTTCTCCTTCCCTCTCTCTCCTTCCGTCTCTCTCTCCTTCCATCTCTCTCTCTCTTTCCTTCCATCTCTCTCTCCTTCCCCCCTCTCTCTCTCTCTCCTTCCCCCCTCTCTCTCTCCTTCCCCCCTCTCTCTCTCTCTCCTTCCCTCTCTCTCTCTCCTTCCCTCTCTCTCCTTCCCTCTCTCTCATTCCCTCTCTCTCTCTCTCCTTCCCTCTCTCTCTTCCCCCCAGTCGCTCCCTCTCTCTCTTCCAACAACAACATGCCCTCGAGAAAGCCTCGGCACCGCCGGGCTCCCCCAGCTAGTATATATATATATAATATATATAAAAGGATAGTGGTATCTGTCTGTCTGTCTGTCTGGGCATCACTCAAAAGTTATAGAGCGTACCTACACATATGTTATATCAAAAGAAAGGTTATGATCAGGAGGGTGTCCTAGGCATATTTACTTTTTGGTGAGACAAAAATTGTTCGGACAGTAGACAAAAAACATGCAAAATTCTGCTCATTAGCGGTTGGCCAATCATACGGGGGAAATCCGCTCATTAGCATTGAGTGACGTGAAGGTTGACCAATCCTACGGGGGGAGCGCGCTGCATCACAGGGGGCGTTTCATGGCGTGTGTGGGCGGGGCCTAATCCTTCAAACTGAAAACCAAGCGGCGGCCATTGTTGTTTGTGATGGAGCAACTCTGCCTCTGTCCGACCAGGGGCCCCAGTCTCACCCTCACCCTCCTCCTTCTCTCCGCTTTCTCCCCTCTCTCCTGTCACCCCGGCCTCTCTGCTCGCGGGTTGTTTGCATCCACGGTGGATGAGCTGCCTACAGGCCTCAGGCCTCGAAGCCTCGGTCTCTCCTCGCCAGCCACGCCCGAGCTAGGCACCGCCAGTCCCGCTGGGCCCGATTCTAAACCAGCGGCCCGCCATCGCCGCCATCTTGGTAAAGGCTGGCCTCCTCCTTCTCTCCGCTTTCTCCCCTCGCTCCTGTCACCCGGGCCTCTCCGCTCTGCAGGATGTCACTGCCGAGCTCTTCGGGTCGGAGGGAGCGGGAGCTCAGCTCGGGTGACTCGGGCCGGGCCTCAGGCGCTGCGTCGCCCACGGTGTCTCCGGGGCGGTTGGCCGCAGCGCGTACTCAGCTCGGGTGACTCCGGCCAGGCCTCAGGCGCTACGCCACCCACGGTGTCTCCGGGGCGGCAGCCCGCAGCGGGAGCTCATCAGCGGGAGCTCAGCTCAGGTGAGTCGGGCTGGGCCTGAGGCGCGAGGGAGGGAGAGAGAGGAAAGGAGGGAGAGAGGGGGAGGGAGGGAGAGAGGGAGGGAGAGGAGAGGGGGAGAGGGAGAGAGAGGGAGAGGGGAGGGAGAGAGAGCGGGGAGGGAGAGGGAAATGAAGAAACCTGTGCAATGTTTATTAAACTGTTTATAAACATTGCACAGGTTTCTTCATTTCCCTCGGCACCGCCGGGCACTCCAGCGAGTTCTGTATATAAACCACCCGAACCCCTCGATTAGATTCCAGCCTGTAACTCACTCCCGGGTATCTGTTATTCGATATATAAACCACCCGAACCCCCCCGATTAGATTCCAGCCTGTAACTCATTCCCGGGTATCTGTTATTCTACATATAAACCCCCCGAACCTCTCGATTAGATTCCAGACTGTAACTCACTCCGGGTATCTGTTATTCTATATATAAACCCCGCGAACCCCTCGATTAGATTCCAGCCTGTAACTCACGCCCGGGTATCTGTTATTCTATATATAAACCCCCCCCCCGAACCACTCGATTAGATTCCAGCCTGTAACTCACGCCCGGGTATCTGTTTTTCTATATATAAACCCCGCGAACCCCTCGATTAGATTCCAGACTGTAACTCACTCCGGGGTATCTGTTATTCTATATATAAACCACCCGAACCCCTCGATTAGATTCCAGCCTGTAACTCACTCCCGGGTATCTGTTATTCTGTATACAAACCACCAGAACTCCTCGATTAGATTCCAACCTGTAACTCACTCCCGGGTATCTGTTATTCTGTATATAAACCCCCGAACCCCCCGATTAGATTCCAGCCTGTAACTCACTCCCGGGTATCTGTTATTCTATATATAAACACCCCAAACCACTCGATTAGATTCCAACATGCAACTCACTCCCGGGTATCTGTTATTCTGTATATAAACCACCCGAACCCCTCGAATAGATTCCAACCTGTAACTCACTCCCGGGTATCTGTAATTCTGTATATAAACCCCCAAACCCCTCGATTAGATTCCAGCCTGTAACTCATTCCCGGGTATCTGTTATACTATATAGAAACCACACGAACCCCCCGATTAGATTCCAACCTGTAACTCACTCCCGGGTATCTGTTATTCTGTATATAAACCCCCCCGAACTCCTCGATTAGATTCCAGCCTGTAACTCACTCCCAGGTATCTGTTATTCTGTATATAAACCCCCCGAACCCCTCGATTAGATTCCAGCCTGTAACTCACTCCCGGGTATCTGTTTTATTCTATATATAAACCCCCCCGAACCCCTCGATTAAATTCCAGCCTGTAACTCACTCCCGGGTATCTGTTATTCTATATATAAACCCCCCCGAACCCCTCGATTAGATTCCAGCCTGTAACTCACTCCCGGGTATCTGTTATTCTATATATAAACCCGCTGAACCCCTCGATTAGATTCCAGCCTGTAACTCACTCCCGGGTATCTGTTATTCTATATATAAACCCCCCCAAACCTCTCGATTAAATTCCAGCCTGTAACTCACTCCCGGGTATCTGTTATTCTATATATAAACCCCTCCGAACCCCTCGATTAGATTCCAGCCTGTAACTCACTCCCGGGTATCTGTTATTCTATATATAAACCCCCCGAACCCCTCGATTAGATTCCAGACTGTAACTCACTCCCGGGTATCTGTTATTCTATATATAAACCCCCCGAAACCCTCGATTAAATTCCAGCCTGTAACGCACTCCCGAGTATCTGTTATTCCATATAAAACCCCCCCGAACCCCTCGATTAGATTCCAGCCTGTAACTCACTCCCGGGTATCTGTTATTCTACATATAATCCCCCGAACCCATCGATTAGATTCCAGCCTGTAACTCACTCCCGGGTATCTGTTATTCAAAATATAAACCCCCCGAACCCCTCGATTAGATTCCAGCCTGTAACTCACTCCCAGGAAATTGTTATCTATATATATAAATCGGTCGATCTGTCTGTCTGTCCTTCTGTCTGTCTGTCCTTCTGTCTGTCTGCGCAGATGCGCGTCTGGGCGGCTATGCGCTCGAAAGTTACAGGGCGTACCTACGCGTGCGTTACGTCGAAAGAAAGCTTACCTTTCCAAAACGGTTTTAAGCGTATTTACGTTTCGGCCGGGCTAAAATTGCGCCCGCGGTATCCGAAAAACCTTAACATTCCGCTCATTAGCATCTCATTATCCGCTCATTAGCGACAGAGTGACCTCGAGCTCGACCAATCGTACGCCGGGTTGGTGGCGTGTGCCGCCGGGCCAATCGGTGCGTGTGTGGGCGGGCCTTATCGTTCTGAACCGAGGTGAGTAGCCGCCATCTTGCTTCCATTCTTTTTCCTGCTTTCTGCGTCTTTCTTTTCAAATATACATTTGCAGCAAAATAAAATTGAATTTATTAAATTGTTTTAAAAAAAACTTCGTTCATTTGTAAATATTTTTTCTAACCTGAACATTCTTTTTCCCACCTTTCCCCGTTTTTTTGTTAGGCCTGAAAGCCTGGGCCTTTCTTGCCCAGCCAGGCCCGAGCTAGGGCTTCTGCTAAGCTCCTCAGCCCACCCCCCCCCGTCACGTTACCCGGGGCAACGGCATCAGCCACGAGGGTCAGGGTGCGCGCGCAGCAGCAGCAGCTGAGACGCGGCGTCTCTCTGTTCCGCGCTCGGCTCGGGCGGGGGGCGGGTCTCTCAGCCGCAATCGGCGATCTGGAGGGCGGGGCTCCGGAGAGCGGGAGGGCGGGGCTCCGGAGAGTGGGACGCCGCTGCTCGGGAGGGCGGGGGGCGGGGCTCGGTCAGCGTCAAGGATTACCCTGGCAACCGGGCCCGCCGGCCGTCTCGCACAGCCGCAATCTTGAAGCCAGCTCGGGAGGCCGGTGCTCAGAAGATCGCGCCTCCGGAGTTTGGCGCTTGGTTGGTGGGGGGGGCGAGTCTCGGGGGGGCCAACCTCGGGAGTTCGGGGGGTGGGGATCAGGGGGCTTGGGAGTTTGGGGGGACGGGGATCAGGGAGTTTGGGGGGATGGGGATCAGGGGGCTCGGGGACTCTCCCCCTTCCCCTACCCTCCCCCTCCTCTCTCCTCCTCCCTCCTCCCCCCTCCTCCCCTCCCCTCTCCTCCTCCCTCCTCCCCCCCTCCCCCGCCCCTCCCTCCCCTCCACGCCCCCCCTCCCTCCCTCCCTTCCCCCTCCCTATATATAAACCACCCGAACCCCCCGATTAGATTCCAGCCTGTAACTCACTCCCGGGTATCTGTTATTCTATATATAAACCCCCCGAACCCCTCGATTAGATTCCAGCCTATAACTCACTCCCGGGTATCTGTTATTCTACATATAAACCCCCCGAACCCCTCGATCAGATTCCAGCCTGTAACTCACTCCCAGGTATCTGTTATTCTATATATAAACCCCCCGAACCCCTCGATTAGATTCCAGCCTGTAACTCACTCCCAGGTATCTGTTATTCTATATATAAACCCCCCGAACCCCTCGATCAGATTCCAGCCTGTAACTCACTCCCAGGTATCTGTTATTCTATATATAATCCCCCGAACCCCTCGATTAGATTCCAGCCTGTAATTCACTCCCGGGTAATTGTTATTCTATATATAAACCCCCCGAACCCCTCGATTAGATTCCAGCCTGTAACTCACTCCCGGGTATCTGTTATTCTATATATAAACCCCCCGAACCCCTCGATTAGATTCCAGCCTGTAACTCACTCCCAGGTATCTGTTATTCTATATATAAACCCCCCGAACCCCTCGATCAGATTCCAGCCTGTAACTCACTCCCAGGTATCTGTTATTCTATATATAATCCCCCGAACCCCTCGATTAGATTCCAGCCTGTAATTCACTCCCGGGTAATTGTTATTCTATATATAAACCCCCCGAACCCCTCGATTAGATTCCAGCCTGTAACTCACTCCCGGGTATCTGTTATTCTATATATAAACCCCCCGAACCCCTCGATTAGATTCCAACCTGTAACTCACTCCCGGGTATCTGTTATTCTATATATAATCCCCCGAACCCCTCGATTAGATTCCAGCCTGGAACTCACTCCCGGGTATCTGTTATTCTATATATAAACACCCCAAACCCCTCGATTAGATTCCAGCCTGTAACTCACTCCCGGGTATCTGTTATTCTATATATAAACACCCCAAACCCCTCGATTAGATTCCAGCCTGTAACTCACTCCTGGGTATCTGTTATTTTATACATAAACCCCCCGAACCCCTCGATCAGATTCCAGCCTGTAACTCACTCCCGGGTATCTGTTATTCTATATATAACCCCCCGAACCCATCGATCAGATTCCAGCCTGTAACTCACTCCCAGCTATCTGTTATTCTATATATAAACCCCCCGAACCCCTCGATTAGTTTCCAGCCTGTAACTCACTCCCGGGTATCTGTTATTCTATATAAACACCCCCCGAACCCCTCGATTAGATTCCAGCCTGTAACTCACTCCTGGGTATCTGTTATTCTATATATAAACACCCCCCGAACCCCTCGATTAGATTCCAGCCTGTAACTCACTCTCGGGTATCTGTTATTCTATATATAAACCCCCCCGAGCCCCTCGATTAGATTCCAGCCTGTAACTCGCTCCCGGGTATCTGTTATTCTATATATAAACCCCCGAACCCCTCGATTAGATTCCAGCCTGTAACTCGCTCCCGGGTATCTGTTATTCTATATATAAACCCCCGAACCCCTCGATTAGATTCCAGCCTGTAACTCACTCCCGGGTATCTGTTATTCTATCTATAAACCCCCCGAACCCCTCGATTAGATTCCAGCCTGTAACTCACTCCCGGGTAACTGTTATTCTATATATAAACCCCCCGAACCCCTCGATTAGATTCCAGCCTGTAACTCACTCCCGGGTATCTGTTATTCTATATATAAACCCCCCGAACCCCTCGATTAGATTCCAGCCTGTAACTCACTCCCGGGTAACTGTTATTCTATATATAAACCCCCCGAACCCCTCGATTAGATTCCAGCCTGTAACTCACTCCCGGGTATCTGTTATTCTATATATAAACCCCCCGAACCCCTCGATTAGATTCCAGCCTGTAACTCACTCCCGGGTATCTGTTATTCTATATATAAACCCCCCGAACCCCTCGATTAGATTCCAGCCTGTAACTCACTCCCGGGTATCTGTTATTCTATCTATAAACCCCCGAACCCCTCGATTAGATTCCAGCCTGTAACTCACTCCCGGGTATCTGTTATTCTATATATAAACCCCTCGATTAGATTCCAGCCTGTAGCTCACTCCCAGGTATCTGTTATTCTATCTATAAACCCCCCGAACCCCTCGATTAGATTCCAGCCTGTAACTCACTCCCGGGTATCTGTTATTCTATATATAAACCCCCCGAACCCCTTGATCAGATTCCAGCCTGTAACTCACTCCCGGGTATCTGTTATTCTATCTATAAACCCCCGAACCCCTCGATTAGATTCCAGCCTGTAACTCACTCCCGGGTATCTGTTATTCTATCTATAAACCCCCCGAACCCCTCGATTAGATTCCAGCCTGTAACTCACTCCCGGGTATCTGTTATTCTATATATAAACCCACCGAACCCCTCGATTAGTTTCCAGCCTGTAACTCACTCCCGGGTATCCGTTATTCTATATATAAACCACCCAAACCCCTCGATTAGATTCCAGCCTGTAACTCTCTCCCGGGTATCTGTTATTCTATATATAAACCCCTCGATTAGATTCCAGCCTGTAACTCACTCCCGGGTAATTGTTATTCTATCTATAAACCCCCCGAACCCCTTGATCAGATTCCAGCCAGTAACTCACTCCCGGGTGATTGTTATTCTATCTATAAACCCCCCGAACCCCTTGATCAGATTCCAGCCTGTAACTCACTCCCGGGTATCTGTTATTCTATATATAAACCCCTCGATTAGATTCCAGCCTGTAACTCACTCCCGGGTAATTGTTATTCTATCTATAAACCCCCCGAACCCCTTGATCAGATTCCAGCCAGTAACTCACTCCCGGGTGATTGTTATTCTATCTATAAACCCCCCGAACCCCTTGATCAGATTCCAGCCAGTAACTCACTCCCGGGTGATTGTTATTCTATATATAAACCACTATAGTGGAGTTGATAGATTCAAATTTCAATCAGGAGTGGGAAGCCTGGCTGATTTTTCCCGCTCCCTACACTAAGTTGCTGAGGCTAACTATTGCACGCTAACTATTACGCCAGCTGTATGTATCATCTGAGCGAAGCAATCTACTTCACGCGCTCATTCAGGAATCAGTTGTTTAAAGGGGCACATTCTTGACTGTTGGGAAAGAGAACAACCAGAAATGGTCATTTTTCTGTGATGATCGGCCCTGATTTTAAAGGGTAGGAGGGTAGGGGGTGCAGGAGCCCTGAAGCAGGTGATGACTGTATTGATTTCTTTGTGGGTTCAATGATGAGACATTTATGAAAGAAAATGAGTTTTAATCTAAAGTCTGTTCAACTCTTTTATACAGCTTTTTCAGGAGACACGATGCTGTGATGCATCTAGAACGAAACCGAAACTAAACTAACTGCCTTGCTTCTCTCGGTCACATGCCCTCTGCTGGTCAGGCACAAGCAATCAATACATGCAATCATGCTATTAAGGCATCATAATCGAACAGGCAAATACCATCTCTATTTGCTGATATCATTACATCTCCTTTTCTTAAAACAAAAGTATTTTACTTTTAACTAACAACATGTTTTCTTTGTATTAATCTGCATTTTAACTGTAACACTTAATGAACTTACATTATCATTATCATGATCAAGGTTTTTTAACCTTGCTTTGTGTGTTCACATGAAATATGTCAATACACTAGAACTTGAAGAAAGAATAAGATAACATTACTTCCTTCTATAACAATAGTCCTTAAATTTGCTAAATAAGTCTCTCAGGAGGCTTCACGTGTCTTGAGGATTTTCTGATTGATTGTCCTTGAATCTGAGTTGTTGCCTCAGATGATTGGTTCTCAGCTGTGTGAACTGGTTGTTCAACAGTATCAGTCTCTTGACCTGCTGTGGCTGGTCCCATGAGAAGATCTTGACGATTTCTTCTCAGAACAGCACCCTCATCTGCCTGAATGGTGTATGATCTTGGTTGAACTTCACTCAGGACAGTTCCCTTCTGAGTCCATGTGTTTGTTTTGTCTTTGAACCTTACTTGGTCACCAGTGTGGAGTTCAGGTAGGTTTTGTGTTCCTCTGTCATAGTAGTACTTTTGCTTTTCTTTCTGTTGTTCTTTGAACTTCCTCACTTTCTCCCCCTCTTTTGTTTTCAGGAGGTTCTCCGGGATGGGTAGGTTTGACCTTAGCCGACGTCCCATCAGGAGTTGGGCTGGTGACATACCACACTCGAGCGGCGTTGTGCGGTATACAAGCATGCTCTGGTAGAAGTCAGTTCCACTGTCTTTTGCCTTGTACATCAGTCTTTTCACTGTCTGGACCGATTTTTCCACTAGTCCATTGGACTGTGGAAAGTGAGGACTTGACGTTGTGTGGACAAAGTCCCACTCTTTGGCAAAGTGTCGGAAACTTGCATTGTAAAACTGAGGTCCGTTGTCTGTGAAGACCTCGCTTGCCACGCCATGTCTGGAGAATATGGCTTTCATACATGTTATCACAGCATCTGCAGTGGTGGTGTGCAGTCTACAAACCTCTGGATACAGGGAGTAATAGTCTGTGACTACAAGATAGTCCTTCCCTTGACATACGAATAGGTCAGCGCCTACCTTCTGGTAAGGTCTGTCTGGTGCTGGGTGTGGCTTTAGTGGTTCTACCGGATTGCTTGCTCGATATTTCAGGCATATTGTGCAGTTTGACACCTCATTTGTCACATCTTGGTTGATTCGTGGCCAGTACATCACCTCTCGTGCTCTTTTCTTACACTTTTCGATTCCCAGATGTCCTCCATGGATCTTTTTTAGCATCTCTCTTCTCAGACTCTTTGGGATAACTATTTTACTTCCTTTGTAGATGATGTCTTCGACCACTGATAGTTCCGCCCTGCAGTTCCAGTACTCTGCTATATCAGGTGAGCAGTCTTGCTTCATGTTGGGCCATCCATCCAAGATGCTTTTTCTCAGTCGTCTCATTGTTTCATCTTTGTTTGTCTCAGTCTTTATGAGCTCCATTTTTGCATCTGCTATGGGCAGTGCACTTGTGATCATGTCCACGTAGGCGTTCACTTTTTCATCCATTGTGGTGTTTGCGGGCTCACTTGGGTCAACAGCTCTGGACAACGTGTCTGCTGTATACATCAGCTTACCCGGTGTGTACGCAACATTCAGTGTATAGCGTTGCAGCCTGATCATCATTCTTTGTATTCTAAGCGGACAGTTATTTAGTGGCTTTTGGAACAATGCAATCAAGGGCTTATGGTCAGTCTCTACACTGATTACTTGTCCTGCCACAAACTGGTGAAAACTTTCACAGGCGTATGTGATGCTGAGCAGCTCCTTTTCTATTTGAGCATATCGCGTCTCCGCGTCTGTCATTGAGCGCGATGCATATGCAATAGGTTGCCAGTAGTCATATTGTTGCAGAAGAACGGCACCGAGCCCACCCTGTGATGCATCTGATGATATCTTGATGGGTCTCGCTGGGTCATAAAACCTCAGAACTGGTTCCTCTGTGAGCAGTTTCTTTAGATCGCTCCATGACTTCTCATGCTCATGATTCCATTCCCATTCTATGTTCTTTTCAGTTAGTCTTCTCAGTGGCGCCATCTTTTCTGAGAGGTTGGATATGAATTTACCCATGTAGTTGATCATTCCATTAAACCTCTGCACGTCCTTTTTGCATTGTGGCTTTGGCATATTCTCAATGGCGGACACCTTTCTGGGATCTGGTCTGATGCCCTCACTGCTAAGGATATCTCCCACGAATGTCAGTTCTGTCACCCCGAGCTGGCATTTCTCTCTATTCAGCTTGAGGTTTGTTTTCCTTGTTGCTTCCAGCACTTTTTTCAGTCTCTCGTCATGCTCAGTTCTCGTGGTTCCCCATACTATGATGTCATCCATTGATGTATCAACTCCCTCCAGGTGCTCATAGATCATATGAATAGTTTTGTGATACACTTCAGGAGCTGAGGCAATGCCAAATGGTAACCTTAGGAATCTGTATCTGCCAAATGGACTGCTGAACGTGCACAGTCTTGAACTTGCTTCGTCCAATTTCATCTGCCAAAATCCTGATGATGCATCTAACTTGCTGAAATACTTTGCATTTGCAAACTGTGCCATGATTTCCTCACGTGTAGGAAGCTTGAAGTGCTCTCTCTTTATTGCTCTGTTTAGATCTCTTGGATCCAGGCAAATTCTGAGCTTTCCATTCTTTTTGTCCACTACGACAAGGGAACTCACCCACTCAGTTGGCTCATCTATCTTCTGAATCACATTCAGGCTTTCCATCCTGTCCAACTCTGCCTTCAGTTGCTTTTGAAGAGCAAACGGAACTTTTCTGCATGGATGTATGACCGGTGTCATACTTTTATCTACTCTGATCGTGTGTTCTCCTGGAATGCAGCCTAGACCCTTAAATAGGTCTTTGTACTCTTTCATGAGTTCATCATAGACTGTCTCTCCTTCGCTTTCCACAATGAGGACTCTCTTTACCAGGTTCAGTCTCTCACAGGCTTTTAAACCTAGTATGGCTTGCACCTCCTTTGGCACCACGATTAATGCTAACGTGTGCTCTCTGTCCTTGTGTGTCACTTTGACAATGCATCTTCCTTTCACTGGTATTTCAGTACCTGAGTATCCTGTCACTTTCACTTTGATTCCATGTATCTTTGGTCTGGGTCTAATGTTCTTAAAATCAGTCTCTGATATCACATTAACTTGTGCTCCAGTATCCAATTTAAATGGAATGTGTATGTCATTAACTTTTAGTGTCAACATCCAGTCTCTTTCTTCTTTTTTGTTTTCAGACACAACATCTACATAGAACTCCTCTATGTCGCTTTCATCTACTGCATGGACCTTGCTTTGTTGCACTTGGTTCTTGCAGCCACGGGCATAATGGTTGTTCTTGTTGCAACTATTGCATGTTTTACCATATGCTGGACACTTTCTTGGTGGATGCTGTGTACCGCATCGACTACATGACTTTCGATTGTCCCTTTCATTTTCGTTCGCTGGCCACACCACTTTTTTCACATTGGCGCTCTTTTTGTTAAACGGTTTGTGTCCGTTCTTATTCACTGCATCCACGTTGCAGCTACTGTCACTGAACAGCTCCTTTGCCTGCAACTTCACAGTCTCTGTAGCCCTACACAGTGCTATGGCTTTTCCCAGGTCTAGATCTTGCTCTCTTAGCAGTCTTTCCCTTAGACCATTATCCGGAATACCACACACCAGTCTGTCTTTTATCAGCGAGTCTGTCAGTCCCCCAAATTCACACGATTTGCTTCTGTTTCTCAGTTCAGTCACATACTGATCAATAGTCTCACCCGTTTTCTGTACACATGTGAAAAATCTGTGCCTCTCAAACGTCACGTTACGTTTAGGTATGCAGTAGGCCTCAAACTGTTCCATTATTTTATCTAGCTTCATTTTGTCTCCATTAGCAGTGAATGTGAAGTTATTATACACCTCCAGCGCTTCATCACCCACGACATGTAAGAACAGTGACGATTTCCTTATATTACTTTTATCGTCAGCTCCGATCGCTGATAAATACAACCCCACACGTTGTTTGAATCTCCTCCAATTTTCAGCCACATTACCTGTCAATTGAAGCGTCGCCGGTGGGTGTAAACCTTCCATTTTTCACTTCGTTAGCTATTTTCTAATGGTAAGTAACGATGTTCTCTTTTGGCTTGCTAATCTGTGGAGAGCTAATTTAACTTCAGAGTTTTTCTCTTCATCTCTTTCAGCCACTTCTGACACCATGTATTGATTTCTTTGTGGGTTCAATGACGAGACATTTATGAAAGAGAATGAGTTTTAATCTAAAGTCTGTTCAACTCTTTTATACAGCTTTTACAGGAGACACGATGCTTGTGGTGCATCTAGAACGAAACTGAAACTAAACTAACTGCCTTGCTTCTCTCGGTCACATGACCTCTGCTGGTCAGGCACATGCAATCATGCTATTAAGGCATCGTAATCGAACAGGCAAATACCATCTCTATTTGCTGATATCATTACAATGACCCCAGAGAGTGCGGGGACATGGAGGACCAGGCCTTGCTTAACAACCGGGCCTCATTTCCATATATTGCCTCAGACTCCCATGCGAGCCCGGCCAGATCCAGTGCCTGGCCGCAGGCAGGAGGTCGCAGCTGGGGAGTCACGGGACGGTCCTCGCCAGTCAAATAGGTGGCTGGGTGGAGGGAGTACGTGCCTAGGGAGGCCCCAGGCTTCCCTGTGGGCTCCAGAGGAGCCACTCCTGCTCCTCCTGGCCCACAAGGACACCTAAAAACACATAAAAAACTTACCAGCTGGGCCTCTCCTGGCTCTTGATCGCTCTGCCAGCAGGTCTGGGCTGACGGGGAAGCCGACACTGCTCCCCCACTCAGGCCTCGGAGAAAACTGCAATCAGGTCCCATTGATGCCACTGGGTGCCCAACTGCATATTTAAACAAGACCTCGCCAGCTTGGAACGGGTGTCCCGCGCACCTGCTCAAAAGAGCACGTTAACATCGGGACACAGCGGGTTCAATGGGGGTAGGTCGCTGCCCTCATTTCAACTGCCCCCTTTACCCCATATATTCCTTTCTGTATTCCCCTCCCCAACCTGCCCATGATCCATATATTATAGTGCCACATAATTGCCCTTTGACCCCATTTACACTGCCCGCTTATGTCAGCTGGGGCTCAGTGGGTAGCACTCTTGCCTCTGAGTCAGAAGGTTGTGGGTTCAAGTCCCACGCCAGAGACTGGAGCACATAATCCAGGCCGACACTCCAGTGCAGTGCTGAGGGAGTGCTGCACTGTCGGAGGTGTCGTCTTTCGGATGAGACGTTAAACCGAGGCCCCGTCTGCCCTCTCAGGTGGATGTAAAAGATCGCATGGCACTATTTCGAAGAAGAGCAGGGGAATTATCCCTGGTGTCCCGGCCAATATTTATCTCAATCAACATCACTAAAACAGATTATCTGGTCATTATCATATTGCTGTTTGTGGGAGCTTGCTGTGCCCAAATTGGCTGCTATGTTTCCTACATTACAACAGTGACTCCACTTCAAAAGTACTTCATTGGCTGTAAAGCGCTTTGGGACATCCTGAGGTCGTAAAAGGCGCTATAGAAATGCAAGTTCTTTTAATCACTGTAAGATTCAGTGGAATGTTATTTCCAGATGATTAATGGGAATCGTCCACTTATTCTGGTTGTTTTTGTATATATGTTGTGCTCTTTCTGTTTCCACTGTTCTGTTATTTTTTTGTTATGAGACCACTGAGACTGAGATCACAGAGTGCGGCCACCCACAGCTCAGGGAGAAGGAGCAGGGCCGCAAACCATGCCCCGTTGGGATACAACATAGGACAGGAAGAAACTGCAGCTGTGTCGGATGTTCCAACAACCCAGTAGGAAGAATGTTCAGGCCGCCCGAGACTCCCCAGCAAGAAGCGGCATGCTTCAGGCACTGACGCATTGACTCGGGATTCTCTAAGGCCAGGGAAGCTGGGTGGGACGGGCGACTGAGAAACTCGGCCTGGTCCCCCAGTGTTTCTCTGAGCTGCAAAAATTGGGTTGGGGACATCGCCACGTGAGAGGCGTTTCAGCCTTCTTGTGCTGGGTATCGTGGTCTCAGTCTAGACACGCTCCGCCACCCAAATCTGGTATTGGCCGCCCAGCAGATGTCTGGTGGTCTTATTGTAGGGAGTGTTGAGGCAGACCCCCAGCAACACTCATTGATCCAGCCCAAACCTCTCAAACAGAAACCCTGTCCAAACGCTGGGGATCCTGTGGAATTGGATGAGTGTTTCAAATGGATACAGGGAGTTGGGATGCGAGTAGACAGCTCCAGTTAGACAGTTGGCACTAGCACAGGTGTGATGGGCTGAATGGCCTCCTTCTGTGCTGTGCTGGCTTCCCACCTGGAGCAGCTTCGAAGAATTCAGACAAAGGCAAGTGTCCACCCAGCACACAGCAGCAAACCTTTGCCAGTATCTGTATCTGTAATGTATCTCCAAATATGTTTCTTCTTCCCATTTTCTCCCCATCTCAGCTGAGAATGTTGACTCCTGCTGGGTTTGGTTTGATGGACTCTGGGCATCCCCCAGTCCCTCGTCCAATAGGGCATGCATCAGGTGCAAGGCTAGGCAATGAGCAGTGCAGACTATTTAACCATAAAGAGTATCACAGCTGAGCCCTCTCCAATCCTCATTCAACATCTCCCAACATGCATATTTTCCTGTGGGGTTGTGGGGGGGGAGGGCCCCTGGGTCGGGATCAGGAGCAGGAAGTCAGGCTAATTTTTCCCTCCCGCCGCAAGGGGACTGAGGTCGACTCGAGCCCCCCACAAACAGCCAACACAGCACAAGCCAAAGATGGAGCCTGGGATCTTCCCGGCCTATTTGGTTCATGTAATGTATGTACCTTTAAGGGAGAGAACTACTTTTTACAGCTCCTGTATACTGTAGTACCGGCAGTGACCATACCTGTATATAAACCCTGAGTAGTGATCTGTACAATTAGTTCTAGAGTAACCCTCATTCAGTAAACACCTGTTGTACCGTTTCTCCTGCAGTCTGTGTCTTATTATACACAGACACAACATTGGCGACGAGCAGATTCGAACCTACCTGCAACTCTGCATCACCTCCCAGGGATTCGCTCCTGGACAACAGTGGAAGGAGGTCGAGTCCAGAAGCACGGGCATCGACCACGGGCAACCGCCCAGTCATCTAGCGGAGATTTGAGCATCGCAGGGGAGGCTGTCGAGAGCCAGGCTTGGCTTTCCAGTCACAGTGGTCCAGCGAAACGGGCTGGCAACAGGTGCTGCACAGACCCTTCCCGGACAGCGGCGGCTAGAGCCGACCGAGCGGCACAGAAAAAGGCCGAGCAGCGTCGACGGGGGAGAGAGAGAGGGCAGAGCGCACAGGGCGCAGCCGGTGTTCAGGACCGAGCGGCGTCAACGGGGAGAGAGACGAGAGAGAGCAGAGCGCAGCCGGTGTTCAAGGGCCAAGCAGCATCAACGGGGGAGAGAGACGAGAGAGAGCAGAGCGCAGACGGTGTTCAAGGGCCGAGCAGCGTCAACGGGGGAGAGAGGCGCGCAGGAAAACGCGAGGCGCTGCCATTGCCACGAGGAACGCAGAGAGTGGTATTGGCAGCAGCGCAGGAGCAGCGCACGAAACCCACAGGGCGTCGCCATTTGCCACGAGGACCGCCGAGAGAGGCGTTGGCAGCAGCGCGGGAGACGCCATTTTAAGTCGCAGCGGGGAAGAAAGGAAAGCGCGGGAGACGCCATTTTAAGCCAGTCTAACCACACCCAAAAATGCCGAAGAGTGGCAGTATCACAGCGTTCGACAATGAAGTCGAAGATTGGACGACATATGTCGAACGCATAGAAGTATACTGCAAGGCGAATGAAGTGCCAGATGACAAGAAAGCGCTGGTATTGTTGAATTCAATGGATGCAAAAACGTATGGCTTACTACGAAACCTAGTAACCCCAGAGAAGCCAATCGAAAAGGATTTTGAAAACATAGTGTCAATCCTACAGGACCACTTAAACCCCGCACTGCTGCTGATAGCAGAAAGATTTAAGTTTCACAAAAGGAACCAGCATAAAGATGAAAGTAATGCTGAGTATTTAACGGAACTGCGCAAGCTATCGAAACACTGCCAGTTTGGAACGGGACTAGCAGATACTTTAAGGGACAAGTTTGTGTGTGGGCTTCAAAGCGAAGGAACCCAGAAACATAAGAACATAAGAACATAAGAAATAGGAGCAGGAGTAGGCCAATCGGCCCCTCGAGCCTGCTCCGCCATTCAATAAGATCATGGCTGATCTGATCCTAACCGCTAATCCACTATCACAGAACCATCTCCTGAATTTAACAGAATTAGACACACGAAATAGGAGCAGGATCAGGCTACACAGCCCCTGTGCCCGTTCCGCTACCCACAGGGCCATGACCGATCCGAACCTAGATTCATGTCCAAATTTCTGCCCGCTCCCCGTAACCCTTAATTCCCTTTACTTCTAGGAAACTGTCTATTTCTGTTTTAAATTTATGTAATGATGTAGCTTCTACAGCTTTTTGGGGCAGCATATTCCATGGACCAACCACCCTCTGAGTGAAGTAGTTCCTCCTCATCTCAGTTTTGAAAGAGCAGCCCCTTATTCTAAGACTATGCCCCCTAGTTCTAGTTTCACCCATCATCGGGAACATCTTCCCCGCATCCACCCGATCCAACCCCTTCACAATCTTATATGTTTCAATAAGATCGCCTCTCATTCTTCTGAACTCCAATGAGTAGAGTCCCAATCTACTCAACCTCTCCTCATATGTCCATCCCCTCATCCCCGGGATTAACCGAGTGAACCTTCTTTGTACTGACTCGAGAGCAAGTATGTCCTTTCTTAAGTATGGACACCAAAACTGTACGCAGTATTCCAGGTGCGGTCTCACCAATACCTTGTACAACTGAAGCAATACCTCCCTATTTTTATATTCTATCCCCCTAGCAATGAAAGCCAATATTCCATTGGCCTTAATCACTTGCTGCACCTGCATACTAACCTTTTGAGTTTCGTGCACCAGGACCCCCAGATCCCTTTGTACTTCAGTACTTTCCAGTTTCTTGCCATTAAGATAATAACTTGCTCTATGATTTTTCCTGCCAAAGTGCATAACCTCACACTTTCCAGTATTGTATTCCATCTGCCAAATCTCTGCCCACTTACTTAGCCTGTCGATGTCCCCTTGCAGGTTTTTTATGTCCTCCTCACTCACTACTTTCCCTCCCATCTTAGTATCATCTGCAAACTTTGATATGTTACACTCGGTCCCCTCCTCCAAATCGTTAATATAGATTGTAAAGAGTTGGGGACCCAGCACTGACCCCTGCAGAACACCACAAGATACTGATTGCCAGTCTGAGAATGAACCATTTATCCCAACTCTCTGCCTTCTGTTAGATAGCCAATCCTCTATCCATGCCAGAATATTACCCCCAATCCCGTGATTTTTTATCTTAAGCAATAATCTTTTGTGTGGCACCTTGTCAAATGCCTTTTGGAAGTCTAAATACACTACGTCCACTGGTTCCCCTTTATCCACCCTATATGTTACTTCCTCAAAGAACTCCAGCAAATTTGTCAAACATGACTTCCCCTTCATAAAACCATGCTGACTTTGTCCTTTTAAATTATGATTATCCAAATGTCCTGTTACTGTCTCCTTAATAATGGACTCCAAAATTTTACCTACCACAGATGTTAGACTAACCGGTCTATAGTTTCCAGCCTTCTGTCTACTGCCCTTTTTAAATAAGGGTGTTACATTAGCAGTTTTCCAGTCTGCCGGGACCTTTGCCGAGTCCAGGGAGTTTTGGAAAATTATTACCAATGCATCCACAATCCCTACCGGCACTTCCCTCAAGACCCTAGGATGTAAGCCATCAGGTCCAGGTGATTTATCCGCCTTGAGTCCCATTATTTTACCGAGTACCACTTCCTTAGTGATTTTGATCGTGTTTTGCTCCTCCCCCCCTTTAGCCCCCTGTTTGTCCAGTGTTGGGATATTCTTAGTGTCTTCTACTGTAAAGACTGATGTAAAATATTCATTCAGTGTTTTTGCCATCTCCATATTTCCCACCATTAATTTCCCAGTCTCATCCTCTAAGGGACCAACATTTACTTTAGCCACCCTTTTTCTTTTTATATAACTATAAAAACTCTTGCTATCTGTTTTTATATTTTTTGCTAATTTACTTTCATAATCTATCTTCCCTTTCTTAATCAATCTTTTTGTTATTTTTTGCTGTCTTTTAAAGTTTTTCCAATCCTCTATCCTCCCACTAGATTTGGCTACCTTATATGCCCTTGTTTTTAGTCGAATACTATCCTTAATTTCTTTACTTAGCCACGGATGGCTGTCTTTTCTTTTACACCCTTTTCTTCTCAGTGGAATATATATTTTTTGGAAGTTGTAAAATAACTCCTTAAATGTACACCACTGATCATGTATTGTCTTACCCTTTAATCTATTTTCCCAGTCCACTCTACTCAATTCCGCTCTCATACCTTCATAGTCTCCTTTATTCAAGCTTAGCACGCTTGTTTGAGATCCAACCTTCTCACCCTCTAATTGAATATGGAATTCAACCATGTTATGGTCACTCATTCCAAGGGGATCCTTTACTAGGACATTTTTAATTAATCCCGTCTCATTACACAGGACCAGATCTAAGGTTGCTTGCCCCCTGGTTGGTTCAGTTACATACTGCTCAAGAAACCCATCCCTAATACAATCAATGAACTCATCCTCAAGGCTGCCCTGCCCAATTTGATTTGTCCAATTAATATGATAGTTAAAATCCCCCATAATTATAGATGTTCCCTTATTACAAGCCTCAACTATTTCCTGATTTATACTCCGTCCAACAGAGTTGCCACTGTTCGGAGGCCTATAGACTACGCCCACTAGTGTTTTTTTCCCCTTATTATTCCTTACCTCCACCCAAACTGTTTCATTATCCTGATCTTTTGACCCAATATCATTTCTCTGTATTACAGTGATTCCTTCCTTTATTAAC
Source organism: Somniosus microcephalus (assembly GCF_052327205.1). NCBI lineage: Eukaryota > Metazoa > Chordata > Chondrichthyes > Squaliformes > Somniosidae > Somniosus > Somniosus microcephalus. The sequence goes on from NC_141019.1 coordinate 8,909,368, forward strand.
ATAGCCACCCCACCTCCCCTTCCTTCCTGCCTGTCCTTCCTGATCGTTAAATAACCTGGTATGTTTAATTCCCAGGCATTGTCACCCTGCAGCCATGTTTCTGTAATGGCCACAAGATCATACCCATATGTAGTTATTTCTGCCATTAACTCGTCTATTTTGTTACGAATGCTACGTGCATTCAGATAGAGAACTTTCAAAGATATTTTGTGACACTTAGTTCCTGCTTTTGCCCTTTTTATTACTTTACCTTTTACTCCATACCTTCTGCCCCTTCCTGACACGCTCTGGTTTTTAATTTCCCCACTGCTACCTAAGTCTATGACCTTCTCTGTTGTCATTTTTATTATTTGCGCTCTAGGAACCTCCCCCCCGCTAGTTAGTTTAATGCCCTCTCTACAGCCCTAGTTATATGATCCGCCAGGACTCTAGTCCCAGCACTGGCCAAGTGAAGCCCGTCCCAATGGAACAGCTCCCTCCTGCCCCAGTACTGGTGCCAGTGTCCCAGGAAGCAAAACCCATTTCTCCCACACCAGTCTTTGAGCCACGCATTTAACTCTCTAATTTTATTTGTCCTAGCCAAATTCGCTCGTGGCTCACGTAATAATCCAGAGATTATTACCCTTGTGGTTCTGCTTTCTAATTTGGCCCCTAGCTGCTCAAACTCCCTCAGCAGAACCTCCTTCCTTGTCCTATCTATGCCGTTGGTACCAACATGGACCACGACAACTGGATCCTCCCCCTCCCACTCCAAGTTTCTCTCCAGGGCAGGCAACACAGCCTTCGGGACTCTCGCTCTCAGCTGCAAAGAACTCTATCTATCCCCCTAACGATACTATCCCCTACCACTACAAACTTTCTTTTAACTCCCCCCACTTGAATGGCCCACTGCTCCACGGTGCTGTGGCCAGGTTGCTCACCCTCCCCGCAGTCCCTGTTCCCAACCTCACAGGGAGTAAGAGCCTCGAACCTGTTGGACAAGTGCAACGGCTGCGGCTCCTCCAACACTACCTCCTGGATCCCCGTACCTGCCTCACTTCTAGTCACACCATCCTGACCCTGGCCACGGACTACATCTGAATTAATTAATCTAATTGGTGTGACTACCTCGTGATACACAGAGTCCAGGTAACTCTCCCCCTCCCTGATGTGTCTCAGTGTTTGAAGCTCGGACTCCAGCTCTTCAACACGGAGCCGGAGTTCCTCGAGCAGCCAACACTTACTGCAAATGTGATCACTGTGAGCATCAATGGTGTTCACCAGCTCCCACATATTGCAGCAGCAACACATCACCTGATCTCCCATTCTATGTAATTAATTAAATTTATTAATATTATTCTTAAATATCCTCTGCCCCGATTCTAGATGGTGAATATCACACCTTAGAACTATAAACCAAAGAGATTTAAGCTTAAAAGGGAGAAATACTCACCAACCAATCACTTACCCGCTTTCTGGTGACGTCACACTTGGATTACTGTTTACCTCTCTCCTTCCAGACTGGAGACTGGTACGCCTTACCTGGTCTCTGGGACTTTTACAGCCCCGCTCTGCCGCTCAGGTTTCCCGCCGACGCTGTGAGGCCTTACCTGGTCTCTGGGACTTTTACAGCCCCGCTCTGCCGCTCAGGTTTCCCGCCGACGCTGTGAGGCCTTACCTGGTCTCTGGGACTTTTACAGCCCCGCTCTGCCGCTCAGGTTTCCCGCCGACGCTGTGAGGCCTTACCTGGTCTCTGGGACTTTTACAGCCCCGCTCTGCCGCTCAGGTTTCCCGCCGACGCTGTGAGGCCTTACCTGGTCTCTGGGACTTTTACAGCCCCGCTCTGCCGCTCAGGTTTCCCGCCGACGCTGTGAGGCCTTACCTGGTCTCTGGGACTTTTACAGCCCCGCTCTGCCGCTCAGGTTTCCCGCCGACGCTGTGAGGCCTTACCTGGTCTCTGGGACTTTTACAGCCCCGCTCTGCCGCTCAGGTTTCCCGCCGACGCTGTGAGGCCTTACCTGGTCTCTGGGACTTTTACAGCCCCGCTCTGCCGCTCAGGTTTCCCGCCGACGCTGTGAGGCCTTACCTGGTCTCTGGGACTTTTACAGCCCCGCTCTGCCGCTCAGGTTTCCCGCCGACGCTGTGAGGCCTTACCTGGTCTCTGGGACTTTTACAGCCCCGCTCTGCCGCTCAGGTTTCCCGCCGATGCTGTGAGGCCTTACCTGGTCTCTGGGGACTTTTATACCCCGCTCTGCCGCTCAGGTTTCCCGCCGACGCTGTGAGGCCTTACCTGGTCTCTGGGACTTTTACAGCCCCGCTCTGCCGCTCAGGCTTCCCGCCGATGCTGTGAGGTCTTACCTGGTCTCTGGGGACTTTTATACCCCGCTCTGCCGCTCAGGTTTCCCGCCGACGCTGTGAGGCCTTACCTGGTCTCTGGGACTTTTACAGCCCCGCTCTGCCGCTCAGGTTTCCCGCCGACGCTGTGAGGCCTTACCTGGTCTCTGGGACTTTTACAGCCCCGCTCTGCCGCTCAGGTTTCCCGCCAACGCTGTGAGGCCTTACCTGGTCTCTGGGGACTTTTATACCCCGCTCTGCCGCTCAGGTTTCCCGCCGACGGCTCCTATCAGAAAAGGATCATACGCTGGACAAGGCTTTCAGCATTGCAGTATCACATGAAGCAGCAGCACGGGTCGCTGCAGAGATACAACGGAGACCGCAAGAATATGGCACAAATGAAATGTCATACGGAACAGTGAAGTGTTATCGCTGCGGCAGAACAACACACGACCATAATGATTGCTGGTTCAAGGACAAAGTGTGCAGACAGTGTGGAAAAGTAGGACACATAGCAAGAGTCTGCAGGTCGGGAAAGAAAACCAGTAGCAAGAAATCTCCACAGGAGAAGTACAAGAAGGTACATAAGGTGACGGAGAGTAGTTCAGATGAACAGAAAAGTGATACAGACTCCGGAAGCAAGGAGCTGGGTTGTCTGAAACTACATAATGTGATCAAAACGGAGGATCACCAAACTATCTGGGTCACGCTCAAGATAGCAGGAGTCCAAGTGAAAATGGAATTGGACACAGGATCAGCCCTAACAGTCATAAACCAAAGGGACTACAAGCGGCTATTCTCACATATACCCTTGAGAGATACAAAGATTGTCTTGAAGATGTACACGGGGCAAAAAGTCTACCCCAAAGGAAAAATAAGGGTGAACGTTATATATAACGGCAAGGAAACACCAAAAATGGACCTATATGTATTGCCAGATGGAGGACCACCACTACTAGGACGTGAATGGATCCGGAAGATACAGCTAGATTGGCATTCCATACAAGCACTGACTGTAGATGCCAAAAAGGATGACGACATCACACCTGGACGACTTCCTGTAATGAAGAGGTCGTTGAGTAATACGCCTGGGGAACCAAAGAAGGTTCGCATCTGCGGGGACTTTAAGGTGACAGTGAACCCAGTCCTTCACACTGTACAATATCCGCTTCCGCGGATTGAAGATATGTTCGCCTCACTATCTGGAGGGAAACGCTTCACTAAGATTGATCTGGCCCAGGCGTACCTGCAAATGGAGGTAGAAGAAGCCTCGAAACAGTACCTCACGATCAACACTCATAAAGGTCTCTACCAATACAACCGGCTGGTGTTCGGGGTAGCATCAGCTCCGGCTATTTGGCAAAGGGCAGTGGAACAAGTCCTGCAAGGGATTCCAGGGACCCAGTGTTATTTGGACGACATCCTGGTCACGGGCGAAAATGACAGTGATCACCTTACCAACCTGGAGCAGGTGCTCACTAGATTGCAGGAATATGGGCTCCGAGCTAACCGCCTCAAATGCGAGTTTTTTAGAAAACAGATCTCGTATTGTGGCCACGTTATCGATAAAGAGGGGTTACATAAGTTCCCAGAGAAGATTGAGGCAGTAGTCAAGGCTCCAGCACCGGAAAATGTGTCACAACTGAGGTAGTTCCTCGGGCTGGTAAACTACTACCATAAGTTCTTGCCAAATTTGTCTACAATAGTACACCCACTGAACACCCTACTGCAAACTGCAGAGAGTGCTCAATGAGCTTCACGAAGGTCATCTGGGAGGGGTTAAAATGAAAAGCCTTGCTAGGGCTTATGTGTGGTGGCCGGGGATCGATCAGCAAATCGAGGACCTGACAAAGAGCTGCTCGGGATGCCAGAAGGTCCAAAATGCACCACCACATGCCCCTCTACACCCATGGGAGTGGCCGTCATCTCCATGGCAACGGGTGCATATTGATTTTGCTGGTCCATTCATGGACTCAATGTTTTTAATAGCCGTGGATGCGCACTCAAAATGGCCTGAGGTGATCAAAATGTCCTCCACCACCACGGAGAAAACTATTGCAGTCCTACGGACCATTTTTGCCAGGAACGACTTGCCAGAGCAAATTTGCTCTGATAATGGACCACAGTTTGTGTCCGAAGAGTTTCGAAGATTTATGAAAAGGAATGGGGTAAGGCATTACACATCCGCCCCGTATCACCCAGCCACAAATGGATTGGCTGAGAGGTTCGTACAAACCTTTAAAAAAGCAGTAAAGGCCATGTGCGATGACGACATTCCACTGCAGCATAAGGTGGACAATTTCCTGTTAGCCTACAGAAATGCGACACATGCAGTCACCAACCAGGCCCCGGCCATGATGTTCTTTAACCGAAGGTTGAGATCTCGTCTGGATTTGCTCAGACCAAATGTACGAAGAGATGTTGAGAGTAAACAATTCCAGCACATCAATGAGAAGCCGACAAGGAGCTTCAATGTAGGGCAACCAGTCTTGGCCCGCGACTACCGAACAGAGAAATGGCAACCAGGAACGATATGCACACAGCAGGGGCCATTAATGTACACAGTGGATGTTGGGGAGAACATTGTGAGACACCATGCTGACCAGATCCTAGAGTCACAGGAACGAGTCAACCCCATGTCTCGGCCATACGTACCTGGTGAGGAACCCGACTTACAGGTCGCATCTACCTCAGAAACAATAGCATTGGAAGCTGATGAATCAACTGACGACAGGGTGTTCGAGTCGCCTCCACACCAAGAGCGAGACACTCGGGAAAGGCGTTATCCAGAAAGAATCAGGAAGCCTCCCCAAAGACTGAATTTATAAATAGACTATTTTCAGCTAATGTTGCATGTTAAAAGTGTTAATTGTAATTAGTTTGATATTTAATTGTTAAATTAGTGTTATGGTACTGTTAATCTAAAAGGGGAGGAATTGTAATGTATGTACCTTTAAGGGAGAGAAGTGCTTTTTACAGCTCCTGTATACTGTAGTACCGGCAGTGACCACACCTGTATATAAACCCTGAGTAGTGATCTGTACATTTAGTTCTAGAGTAACCCTCATTCAGTAAACACCTGTTGTACCGTTTCTCCTGCCGTCTGTGTCTTATTATACACAGACACAACAGTTCAGTACCACATCGCGAGGAACTTTTCCCTTGTTTTCTCTACGTTCAACAGATCAACTCCTTTAAAAAGACAAAGATCTGGTTAGGAACAGGATTCGGAGTGGCAGGAATAATTCCTGAGCTGAGCAGCCCCAGTGCTGGTTAGTCTGAGGATTCCTGAGCTGTTGTGAAGAGGTGAAGGTCACAACATTGAAAGCAACTATTTCTCAGGTTGAAAATCAGAAATGAACAACTTGGATTACTGAGCTTCGACAGCAGGTTTAGCTTCCTATTAGACACATATGAAGTGTAATCCGTGACCTCATCTCACTGCTAACACTAGGTGGTGCAAAGATCCTTCAGTCAGTTACTGGGAACAAGAGAAGCCCTTTATAAAGCTGCTCTCTTTCCCCCAAGTCCAGAAGACGATCTGGGAGGGGAGGGGAGGAGAGGTGAGCAGGGTGGGAGGGGAGAGGAAGGGAGCAGGCTGGGCTGGGCTGGGGTGGGAGGGGAGGGGAGGGGAGCAGGCTGGGCTGGGGTGGGAGGGGAGGGGAAAGGAGCAGGCTGGGCTGGGCTGGGGTGGGAGTGGAGGGGAGGGGAGCAGGTTGGGCTGGGGTGGGGTGGGATGGGAGGGGAGGGGAGCAGGCTGGGCTGGGGTGGGAGGGGAGGGGAGGGGAGGGGAGCAGGGTGGGCTGGGGTGGGAGGGGAGGGGAGGGGAGCAGGCTGGGCTGGGGTGGAGTGGAGGGGAGGGGAGGGGAGCAGGCTGGGCTGGGGTGGGAGGGGAGGGGAGGGGAGCAGGCTGGGCTGGGGTGGGAGGGGAGGGGAGGGGAGCAGGCTGGGCTGGGGTGGGAGTGGAGGGGAGGGGAGGGGAGCAGGCTGGGCTGGGGTGGGAGTGGAGGGGAGGGGAGGGGAGGGGAGGGGAGCAGGGTGGGCTGGGGTGGGAGGGGAGGGGAGGGGAGCAGGCTGGGCTGGGGTGGGAGGGGAGGGGAGGGGAGCAGGCTGGGCTGGGGTGGGAGTGGAGGGGAGGGGAGGGGAGCAGGCTGGGCTGGGGTGGGAGTGGAGGGGAGGGGAGGGGAGGGGAGGGGAGCAGGGTGGGCTGGGGTGGGAGGGGAGGGGAGGGGAGGGGAGCAGGCTGGGCTGGGGTGGGAGGGGAGGGGAGGGGAGCAGGCTGGGCTGGGGTGGGAGTGGAGGGGAGGGGAGGGGAGCAGGCTGGGCTGGGGTGGGAGTGGAGGGGAGGGGAGGGGAGGGGAGGGGAGCAGGGTGGGCTGGGGTGGGAGGGGAGGGGAGGGGAGGGGAGCAGGCTGGGCTGGGGTGGGAGTGGAGGGGAGGGGAGGGGAGGGGAGCAGGGTGGGCTGGGGTGGGAGGGGAGGGGAGCAGGCTGGGGTGGGAGTGGAGGGGAGGGGAGGGGAGCAGGCTGGGCTGGGGTGGGAGTGGAGGGGAGGGGAGGGGAGGGGAGCAGGGTGGGCTGGGGTGGGAGTGGAGGGGAGGGGAGGGGAGGGGAGCAGGGTGGGCTGGGGTGGGAGTGGAGGGGAGGGGAGGGGAGGGATTATGGGCCGGTTTGGGAGGGGCGTACAGGTGGGCCTAGTAAAAGCAGGCCCAGGAATGGAGTTCAGGTGGGTCCAGGAGGGGAATACAGACAGGGCTGGGACGGGAGTACTTGCAGAAGATGGGGTGAGACATTCAAAATTAAGCTCCTGTCTGCCTGTTCAGAGAGGTGTTAAAGTTGAAATGGGAAAATGGCAGGGTCAGTACACAGGATGGAAGAGATCAAAGGGCCAGAACCTAGCTTGTGCCGCCTGCCATTCAAATGCAGCTGCCGTCAGTGCCTTCGTTATGCTGCTTCTCAGCCAGTCCACCAGATGGAGCACCTAGCTGTGGTAGAAGCTCCAAGGATCAGGCACAGTCTTGAGCCTTGTGACCCAGGTGTTACTGTGTGAGAAACAGCAACCTGATTAAAAGGAGCAAATGGCTGGTTTAGGCGCCGAGCAGCTGAGCCACGCAGACCGGGCAAGCCCCAGGCTTGATCCCCTTTCTGTGCAGAGTTAACTGTGCTCAGCCAGGCATGGGCGCTATATTTAGTCTCAGCACCCTGAGTTCGGGAGGGGGAAATCAGCCAGAGTTCCCCCTTCTGATCCTTGTCCAGTGACTCCTGTGGGAAGTGCAGGCAAGGAGAAGACTGAGCCCAGCTGTGATGCCCACCTGATAAAATAGCCTGCCAGAACCCTCTATCTCGACCCACACTTGAACCATGGCCACTTGAGGGCACCCATGCAACCTTACCCCAGCGAGAGTTCGTGCCTTCAGAGCAGGAGGGGAGCAAGTTGTGTCGGCCATGGTGGGCTAGAGGAGATGGGCAAGCGGCCTTTGATGTATTTAATGTTCCTCTCTCTCTTCTCCCCATGGGATTGGGGAGCAGATCGCAATCTCCCCTCAGGTTCCCGGAGACACTGAATGTTCTCACTGTAGGAATTGACGAATTCCTAACGAAGAACTGAGGTCGACTCAGGCAATCAAACAAACAGGCTTTTAATGTAAAACTAAACGAGTTTAAACAGTTTGTTAAGATCGATACAGGAGAACCACGAAAACAGGTCTGTACAAGATGGAGCTTCCACGAGGGCAGTCACGTGGTTTGCGACATGATGTCATCGCGTTTACCTGCATTTTCCCGCGCTCTTAAAGGGGCCATGCCCCGTGCATACAAACACTATATACGAAACGAAGTAATGTCTAACACAGTGGTACAGACTTAGGCTGGTGTTAGAACATCGTTAAAGGGAATTATATACAGTTAGCCAGAGTCATTCAGTGGTTCTGCCACATGCGCCCCCCCAGAATTCGCTTTAACGGACAAAGTCAAACGGTGAGGGGGACTGATGAGCCTGTCGGAACGACTCCTGTACTCCTGAGGTGGAGGCTGCTGGGCGGCTGGCGGTCTGGCGGGCGGTTGCGCTTGGTCTGCCGGAACGGCGCTGGGTGGCCGACCTCGTCTCGGCGGTAGTGCTGTCTCGACGGGGCGGTCGAGGTCCAGATGCGCCGGCTTCAATCGATCGACTGAAATGTGGTTCGGCTTACCACCGACATCTACGGTGAAGGTTTTGTCCCCTGCCTCCAACACGCGGAAGGGACCAGTATATGGGGCCTTGAGTGGATTCCGGTGAGCATCATGGCGAATAAAGACGTATTCCGCCTTGTGAAGCCCCGTTGGAACGTGCGAACTCTGCAGCCCGTGGCGCGAAGTGGGCACCGGCGCGAAACAGCTGGCCGCCTCTTGGTGACTAGTCAGCTGGTCAGACGCGGACCAAGGCTTCGTTGATTCTGGTAGGAAATCTCCTGGGACTCGCAACGGTTGTCCGTACACCAGCTCCGCGGATGAAGAGTGAAGGTCTTCTTTGGGGGCCGTGCGAAGGCCCAACAGGACCCACGGTAGCTTGTCTGCCCATCCAGCGTCCTGGAGGCTGGCCCTCAGAGAGGCTTTTAGTGACCAGTGAAAACGTTCACAGACACCATTTGCCTGTGGGTGGTAGGCTGTGGTGCGGTGTAATTTGACACCGAGCCCTTGGGCCACTGCATTCCAGAGTTCAGAGGAAAACTGTGGTCCCCTGTCTGAAGAAATATCAGCGGGCACTCCGAAACGGGCGACCCAGGTGGAAATGAACGCCCTGGCCACGTCCGCGAAAGTAGTGGATGATAGGGGAACCGCCTCCGGCCATCTGGTGGTGTGGTCAACCATGGTCAGGATGTGTGAAAAACCACGGGAGGGTGGGAGTGGTCCCACCAGTTCCACATTGATATGGTCAAACCATCTCTCCGGCACTGTGAAGGTGGCCAACGGAGCTTTGATGTGACGCTGTACTTTGGCCTTTTGGCAGACCACGCAGGTGTTGGTCCAGTCACGGACATCCTTGTGCATGCTGTGCCATACGAATTTCCTCGACATCAGCTTCTGGGAGGCCTTCATTCCTGGGTGTGATAACCCATGTATGGCGTTGAACACTTTGTGGCGCCAGACGGCCGGTACGACAGGGCGAGGGTCCCGAACGGAGACGTCACACAAGAGCGTGGTACCTGCCGCATGGAACTTGACGTCGGCCAACTGGAGGCCAGTGACGGTGGTTCTGTAGGCTTGGACTTCTGGGTCCGAGGCTTGATCCGCTGCCATGAGGGCGTAATCGATGCCTAAATGAACCGTATTGACGGTCGCGCGGGAGGGGCAGTCGGCCACCAGGTTGTCCTTACCGGCCACGTGCTGTATATCCGTGGTGAACTCGGATATGTATGTCAGGTGATGTTGCTGTCGGGATGACCACGGTTCGGCGGTCTTGGCCATGGCGAAGGTGAGCGGCTTATGGTCCACGAAGGTGGTGAAGGGACGTCCTTCCAGGAGGAAGCGAAAATGTCGGATGGCCAGAAAAAGAGCGAGCAACTCCCGGTCGAATGTGCTATACTTCCTCTCGTTCCGCCGTAGTTGACGGCTGAAGAATGCCAACGGCTGCCATGTCCCATTCACCCACTGCTCTTGCATGGCGCCGATTGCGTAGTCTGACGCGTCGGTGGTGAGGGCGATGGTGGCTCCTGGCAGCGGGTGCGCTAGCATAGTCGCATTGGCCAAGGCTCTTTTTGTGTCAGCGAACGCTCGGGCCATGTCCTCCGTCCAGTCTACCTTATCTTTGCCAGTCCTGCCCTTGAGGGCCTTGTACAGGGGTTGCATGAGTAGTGCCGCCTTAGGCACGAAACAGTGGTAAAAGTTTACCATGCCTCGGAATTCCTGCAGGGCCTTAATGGTTTGCGGGCGTGGAAAGGATGTCACCGCCTCTACCTTCGCTTGTAAAGGAACCGCTCCCTCTGAAGTGATGCGATGCCCCAGGAAATCAATTTGCTGCAGGCCAAACTGACACTTGGCCGGGTTGATAATCAGGCCGTGTTGGCTGAGACGCTGAAAAAGGGTGCGTAGGTGACAGAAGTGTTCTGCTTTGGTGGGACTGGCAATGAGGATGTCGTCTAAGTAAACATAGAAGATAGGAGATAGGAGCAGGAGTAGGCCATTCGGCCCTTCGAGCAGGCTCCGCCATTCAATGAGATCATGGCTGATCATCCAAATTCAGTACCCTGTCCCTGCCTTCTCCCCATATCCCTTGATCCCTTTAGCCTTAAGAAATATATCCAACTCTTTCTTGAATATATTTAATGAATTGGCCTCCACCGCCCTCTGTGGCAGAGAATTCCACAGGTTCACCACTCTCTGGGTGAAGAAATTCCTCCTCATTTCAGTCCTAAATGGCTTACCCCTTATCCTTAGACTATGACCCCTGGTTCTGGACTCCCCAGCCATCATAAACATCCTTCCTGCATCTAGTCTGTCCAGGCCTGACAGAATTTTATAGGTTTCGATGAGATCCCCTCTCAATCTTCTAAACTCCAGTGAGTATAAGCCCAATCGACACAATCTCTCCTCATACGTCATTCCCGCCATCCCAGGTATCAGCCTGGTGAATTTTCGCTGCACTCCTTCCATGGCAAGAATGTCCTTCCTCAGGTAAGGCGACCAAAACCGCACACAATACTCAAGGTGCGGTCTCACCAAGGCCCTGTACAACTGTAGCAAAACATCCTTGTTCCTGTACTCGAACCCTCTTGCTACGAAGGCCAACATACCATTTGCCTTCTTCACCGCCTGCTGCACCTGCATGCTTACCTTCAGCGACTGGTGCACAAGAACACCCAGGTCTCTTTGCACTTCCCCTTCTCCCAATCTATTGCCATTCAAATAATAATCTGCCTTCCTGTTTTTGCCACCAAAGTGGATAACCTCACATTTATCCACATTATAGTGCATTTGCCATGTTTCTGCCCAATCACCCAATCTGTCCAAATCGTACTGGAGTTTCACGACATCCTCCTCTCAGCTTACCCTCCCACCCAGCTTTGTGTCGTCTGCAAATTTGGAGATATTACATCCAATTCCCTCGTCCAGATCATTAATATATATTGTGAACAGCTGGGGTCCTAGGACCGATCCTTGCGGTACCCCACTAGTCACTGCCTGCCACTCGGAAAACGACCCGTTTATTCCAACTCTTTGCTTTCTGTCCGCCAACCAGTTCTCTACCCAAGTCAATACCTTGCCCCCAATCCCATGTGCCTTAATTTTGCACGCTAATCTCTTATGTGGGACCTTATCGAAAGCCTTCTGAAAGTCCAAATACACCACATCCACTGGTTCTCCCTTATCTATTTTACCAGTTACATCCTCAAAAAATTCCAGTAGATTAGTCAAGCATGATTTACCTTTTGTAAATCCATGTTGACTTTGTCCGATCCTGTCACTGCTTACCAAGTGCTCTGCTATTACATCTTTTATAATAGATTCTAGCATTTTCCCCACTACCGATGTCAGGCTTACCAGTCTATAAGTAGACAAAGAGGAACTTGAGGTCCCGCAGCACGGAGTCCATCAGGCGTTGGAAAGCCTGGGCGGCGTTCTTTAAGCCAAACGGCATTCTTAAGAACTCGAAAAGGCCGAATGGGGTGATGACTGTGGTCTTCTGAACATCTTGGGGATGAACGGGGACCTGGTGGTAGCCCCGGACGAGGTCGACTTTCGAGAAGACAGTGTTCCCAGCTAAATGGGCGGAGAAATCTTGAATATGGGCGATCGGGTACCGATCAGGAGTGGTGGCGTCGTTTAGGCGTCGATAGTCGCCGCATGGCCGCCATCCGCCGCTAGGCTTCGGGACGATGTGGAGGGGTGAAAACCAGGGACTATTCGACCGGCGAATAATCCCTAACCGTTCCATGGTCGCGAACTCCGCTTTCGCGACCGCCAGCTTGCCAGGTTCCAGGCGCTGGGCCTGCGCATAGACCGGGGGGCCATTGGTGGTGATGTGGTGTTCCACACCATGTTTCGTGGCCGTGGAGGAGAAAGTGGGCCTTGTGAGGTCGGGGAATTCGCCGAGCAGGCGAGCGAACTCATCCGGAGCCGGAAAAGCACAGGCGACAGTGCGCGACGTAGTGTTACTGCGGTAACAAGGGATAGAATGAAAAGTTGCCGTGTTGATCAACCGCCGGTTCCTCACGTCAACCAGGAGGCTGTTGGCGCACAGGAAATCCGTGCCGAGAATGGGTTGCGAAACCTTGGCCATCACAAACTCCCAGTGGAAACGCTAGCCTCCGAAACACAACTGCACCCGCCGTCTGCCGAAGGTCCGAATTGCCGCGCCATTGGCCGCTTCAAGGGCGAGACCGTGAATCGTCATCGAGGGCGGACGCGGGTAATATGTTGCACTGCGCCCCGGTGTCGCACAGGAAACGACGACCGGAGAGAGTATCGGTGATAAACAGCAGCTTGCCCGTATTGCCGATCGCCATCGCAGCCGCGGGGCGCCCGTTAGACCCGGTCCTCGGTGGTTGTAGTTGTTTTGCTTTTTGGGGGAAACTGCAGGGAGGGCGGCAACGTCTCGCTTTCGCGCCGAACCGCGTATGGTAGGGACACAGCTCAGCAGGCTGACGAACTGGGGCGGCGTCTGTGCGGGATGGGCGCCTCGTGGCGGCGCAGTACTGCTGAGTAACGGCGAATATTTTAACTCCGAAAGCTTGGAGTCCCCGAGCCCGGGCATAGCGAGTAGTCGACGGGCGCGCTCTGATTTAGTGAGCCCGAAAACTTGCAGCAACCGCGCCTTGAGGGTTTCGTACTTGCGCTCTGTTGGAGGGTTCTCGAGGAGGCTGACGATCCGTGAGGCGGTAGAGCCGTCGAGGGCAGAGACCACATAGAGATATCGGGTCTGATCCGCAACGATGTCCCTCAGTGCGAATTGTGCCTCAACCTGAATTAACCACAAGGTTGCTTGCTGCTCCCAGAACTGCGATAGCTTCAATGAAACGGCGTTGGCCTCCATGTTGTGTTCTTTTTGTGAAAAACGTTCACAAAAGACGGGGTCACCAATGTAGCAATTGACGAATTCCTAACTAAGAACTGAGGTCAACTCAGGCGGTCAAACAAACAGGCTTTTAATGTAAAACTAAACGAGTTTAAACAGTTTGTTAAGTTCGATACAGGAGAACCACGAAAACAGGTCTGTACAAGATGGAGCTTCCACGAGGACTGCCTGGGCAGTCACGTGGTTTACGACATGACATCATCGCATTTACCCGCGTTTTCCCGCGCTCTTAAAGGGGCCACGCCCCGTGCATACAAACACTATATACGAAACGAAGTAATGTCTAACACAATGGTACAGACTTAGGCTGGTGTTAGAACATCATTAAAGGGAATTATATACAGTTGCCCAAAGTCATTCAGTGGCTCCGCCACATCACCATCACCAGCACAGCCTGCCTGGCTGTCTGGCGTCAGTCGCTGGGCTGGACTGGCATACAATGTGCTGGGCTGGACTGGCATACAATATGCCAAACTGTAGCGTTCACTGTGAGCAGACGCTTCAGCTTACATTTCACGTGGACAGGAATCCAAAACTGAGCCGTAAAATGGCAGGTGGTGATGAATGGTTCGCCTTTAGCCAGTGTGTAAAGTGCAAACTCTGAGTCAGTACGCTGAAAACTGTAAGGAGGCGTGGGCTGTAAGTCCATCAGATGGAGGTTTGGGACAAGGCCGAACGTACAGGAGTCAGAGAGGCTGAGGTGGAAAGTAACCAAATAGATGAGGCCAGTGTTATGTTCATTAATAAATAGACATTCTTATTATGAACACAGCTAGCTTTTGCTAGCTACTTTTATTGAGCACATGTGGACTTGTACAGCATCTTGTAGAGGCTTCCATCTTGACTGCTGCCTTGTGGGTAGCCTAGCCTCATGGGTAATGTAGTCTTAATATAATATATAGCTGCGTAGTGTAGTCTTATACATACAGCTATATACAGCTCTACGGCTCCACCTAGTGTCCACTATAGAATGACATGCTATTGATCACTACATCCCCCTTTCTTTGAGGTTTAACAAAATCAATATCAATCAACTTTCAAGAAAACAATAAAGATAATATCAGTAACACTTTTGTTAGTGCTCTATAAACATAAACATTTTCAAAACAGTCAACACATTTTCAAAGCTTTACATTGTACTCAAAGATTAAGTCTATCAGGCTCTTTTACTTCATGTGTGGATCTTCTCAACATGGGTAAGTCTGATGTGTCTTCATGAGATTGTTCTGACGGTGAATGACAAGATGCAGTTGCGGCATTGTCATCAATCTGGTCTTGAATAGTCTCTTGTGTTTTTAGGAGGGAACGGCGGTTCCTCCTGAGAATCTGTCCTTCCTCAGTTCTCACAGTGTATGACCTTGGTCCTACTTCCTCAAGAACTGTAGCTTTCCTGTTCCATGCACCTGGATCCTCAATCCTGACAACATCATCCTTTGTCAATGGTTTTAGAGTTTTGGATGACTTGTCATAGTATGATTTCTGTTTCAGCTTTAACAGTTGAAGTCTCTGTCTCAGTTCCTCACTTTGCTGTTCTTTTGCACAGCAGGGTAGCGTGGTGCGCAACTTGTGACCCATTAGTAGTTCAGCAAGTGAAGAACCACAGTCTAAAGGTGAGGCTCGGTAGCTCAGCAGGGCGAGATAAGGATCAGACTTGCTTTCTGTCGCTTTCTTCAGTAGCTGCTTGAGAACTTGAACACCTTTCTCTGCCTTACCATTTGACTGAGCATACAAAGGACTGGATGTGATGTGCTGAAAGTCATAATGTGCTGCAAACTGTTGCCACTCCTTACAGTTGAAGCACGGACCATTGTCGCTAACGGCAATCCTGGGAATTCCACGTCTGGCGAAGATGGATTTCACATGCATTATGACACTGCTTGCTGTGGTACTTGAGAGCAGTGCCATCTCAGGATAGTTAGAATAGTAGTCAATCACTATTAGATAGTCTTTACCATTTAAATGAAAAAGGTCCATACCAACCTTTTGCCATGCTGCTGTTGGTATGTCAGCTACTATCATTGGTTCCTTTGCTTGTTTGTTTTGGTGTTTCTGACATGTCTCATATTTGCCTATCATGTTCTCAATGTCCTTATTTATGCCAGGCCAATAAACAGTGTCTCTTGCTCTCCTTTTGCATTTTTCAATTCCGAGGTGTCCCTCATGAATCCTTTTGAGCATGTCTTGACGTAGAGCCTGTGGAATGACTATTCTGTTCTGTTTTAGTAATAGTCCACTTGCGACACTCAATTCTGACCTTATGTGAAAATATTTTGGACAGGAACCTTTTGGCCAACCATGATGAATGTTCTCTATTACTGTTTGTAATACTGTATCTTTTACTGTTTCTTCTGCTATTTGCTTTGATTTTGTGTCTGACATGGGCAGCGCAGCAGTGACCATACTCACATGAACACCCACGTCTTCTTCAGTAGAGCTCCCATGACTCATTGTGGGTGCTCGGGATAGTGCATCTGCTAACACTATGTATTTGCCTGGTGTGTAGATCAGTTCAAAGTCATATCTTTGCAGCTTCATCATGAGTCGTTGAATCCTTGGAGACATCTCATTCAGGTTTTTTTTTATGATGGCAACCAGAGGGCTGTGGCCTGTCTCAACTGTGAAGGTGGGAAGTCCATATATGTAGCCATGAAACTTTTCTAGTCCAACTACCAAGCCTAGACATTCCTTTTCAATCTGTGCATATCGACACTCAGTATCAGTCATAGACCTGGAGGCATAGGCAACAGGCTTCCAATCTTCACCCTCTGCTTGTAGCAAGACCGCACCTAGGCCATCTTTTGATGCATCCGTTGACCCTTTGATTCTTTTGGTTGGGTCAAAGAAGGTGAGTACAGGTGTGGTTGTCAGCACTGTTTTGAGGTTTATCCACTCTTGTTCATGTCTTTCTGTCCATGCGAACTCATTTGTTTTATGTAGCAGGTCTCGCAGACAGGCTGTCTTGGCTGACAAGTTAGGAATGAACTTTCCAATGAAGTTTATCATCCCCATGATGCACAGCACTCCTTTTTTGTCAGTGGGTCGGGGCATTTTGAGTATGGCGTTTACTTTTTCCATATCTGGCTCTATTCCTTTACCAGATAGATTATCTCCTAGGAAAGTGACTTCCTGGATGCCAAACTGACACTTGGCTTTGTTGAGCTTCAGTCCATTCCGGCGTATGCTCTGTAGCACTTTAGTCAGTCTCTCATTGTGTTCTTTCAGTGTGGAGCCCCAGATGATGATGTCATCAACATAGACCCGAACTCCTTCCAGACCTTCAAGTATGTGTTCCATCGCTCTATGAAAGATTTCAGATGCAGATATTATCCCGAAAGGCATTCTGAGGAAACAATACCTGCCAAATGGTGTGTTGAAGGTACAGTATTTGGTGCTCTCTTCATCCAGTTTTAGTTGCCAAAATCCTTGTGAGGCATCGAGCTTTGTAAAGTATCTGGCACCTGACATTTCACTGGTGATTTCTTCTCGCTTGGGAATCTGGTAGTGTTCACGTTTTATGTTTGCATTTAAGTCCTTTGGATCCATGCATATTCTTAGATCATTGTTCTTTTTCTTTACACATACCATGGAGTTAACCCAGTCTGTTGGCTCTTCGACTTTCCTGATGACTCCTAGTGTGGTCATTCTGTCCAGTTCATTCTTGAGCCGGTCACGCAGGGGTGCTGGAACTCTTCGTGGAGCATGTACCACTGGCTGAGCATCCTGCTTTAGCTGGATCTTGTAAGTGAATGGTAGAACTCCAAATCCTTTGAACACATCCTGGAAATTATTCACTACAGAATCCACTGAGTCATCTGGTCTGCTTATGGCACAGTTTATACGGTAGACTCTTTTGACCAGTTCTAAGTCCTCACAAGCTTTGTCACCCAGTAGTGAATCAAGCCTTTCAGCCGCAACAGAAAACATGAGATGATGCACTTTGTCTTTGACTGTCACTTTAAGTCTGCATACACCATGCTATCTATTTTCTGTCCATTATAGTCCTTCAGTAGTACTGACTTTTTCTGTATTTTGGGCTTTTCTTTCATATTGTTGATGTCACTCATACTGATTAAGTTTGCTTTTGCCCCAGTGTCTAGTTTCAAGGTAACTAATGCTCCATTTACCTGCAGTGGGATCATCCATTTGTCCTCTTTTACTGCATTAACTTTATGTTCAGCATTGTCCATTTCTGAGGGCTGCACATTTTCTGTATCCTTTTTGATATTGTCACATGACACCATTCCTACAAAAAATGTCTCACTTAAATCAGTGTCCTCAATTACATTAACTCGTTGCCCTTTCTTAGTTTGTACTTTTGAAAAGCATTGTTTGGCAAAGTGATTCTTTCCATTACACTTTTCGCACATTTTTCCAAACGCTGGGCATTGTCTTAACTGGTGTTTGTAACCACAGCGTTTACAATTAAAATTTTCATCCTCCGATTGCTTTTCATTATTGATTTCACTGAAAGTCTGTGCGTGCTTTCGAGCTAGCTCGCTGGCTTGGCATATTTTCACCGCATTTTCCAAATTTAGTTTGGTTTCTCTCAACAGACGTTCCCTGACTTTTTTATCATGAATACCAAACACAATCTGGTCACGAATCATGGATGCTTTGAGCTCAGAGAAATTACATGTCTGTGCTTTCAGTTTCAGATCAGTTATAAAGCTATCAAAAGTCTCATTTTGTTGCTGTGTCCGAGAACGGAAGATGTATCTTTCATACGTCTCATTCTTTTTGGGAGAACAATGTGCATCAAATTTCTGTAGCACATCGACTAATTTGTCTCTGTTCTCCGCTGGATTAAATCCAAATGTATTAAATACCTCTATCGCCTGTGGGCCTGCAACCGTAAGCAGCAATGCTATCTTCCTTGCGTCTGGCTTCGTACCGAATCCGATGGCTGCAATGCAGAGTTCGAATTGCTGTTTAAAAGTCTGCCAATTGTAGTCGATTTTTTCTGTGAGTTTCAAACACTCTGGTGTCTTCAAATTCTCCATGCACCTCTGACGATGCAGCACTCCCTCAAAATGTCAACCTAGATTTTATGCTCAAGTCTCCAGAGTGGGACTTGAACCCATGGCCTCCGGATTCACGGAAAAGGGAGCAACCACTCAGCCACAGCTCACTGGACTATCCGGAGTTCAAGAAACTACAGTGTTAAGATAAGGTGCTGGAGACCCCTCCCCTCGGCTCCACTCCCGGCCCCTCCCCTCGGCTCCACTCCCGGCCCCGCCCCTCGGCTCCACTCCCGGCCCCTCCCCTCGGCTCCACTCCCGGCCCCTCCCCTCGGCTCCACTCCCGGCCCCTCCCCTCGGCTCCACTCCCGGCCCCTCCCCTCGGCTCCACTCCCGGCCCCTCCCCTCGGCTCCACTCCCGGGCCCCCCCCTCGGCTCCACTCCCGGCCCCTCCCTTTGGCTCCACTCCCGGCCCCTCCACTCGGCTCCACTCCCGGCCCCTCCCTTTGGCTCCACTCCCAGCCCCTCCACTCGGCTCCACTCCTGGCCCCTCCCCTCGGCTCCACTACCAATTCCTTCACAAATCCTCACAAGTATTTTTTTTAGTCACTCACGGGATGTGCCAAGACCAGCATTTATTGCCCATTCCCTAATTGCCCTTCAGAAGGTGGTGGTGAGCCGCCTTCTTGAACCACTGCAGTCCGTGTAGTGAAGGTACTCCCAAGGTGCTGTTAAGGAGGGAGTTCCAGGATTTTGACCCAGCGACGATGAAGGAACGGCAATATATTCCCAAGTCAGGATGGTGTGTGACTTGGAGGGGAACTTGGAGGTGGTGGTGTTCCCATGGGCCTGCTGCCCTTGTCCTTCTAGGTGGATGAGGTCGCGGGTTTAGGAGGTGCTGCCGAAGAAGCCTTGGCGAGTTGCTGCAGTGTATCTTGTAGATGGTACACACTGCAGCCATGGTGCGCCGGTGGTGGAGGGAGTGAATGTTTAAGCTGGTGGATGGAGTGCCAATCAAGTGGGCTGCTTTGTCCTGGTTGGTGGTGAGCTTCTTGAGTGTTGTTGGAGCTGCACTCATCCAGGCAAGTGGAGAATATTCCATCACACTCCTGACTTGTGCCTTGTAGATGGTGGAAAGGCTTTGGGGAGTCAGGAGGTAAGACACTCGCTGCAGAATACCCAGTCTCTGACCTGCTCTTGTAGCCACAGTATTTATGTGGCTGGTCCAGTTAAGTTTCTGGTCAATGGTAACCCCCAGGATGTTGATGGTGGGGGATTCGGCGATGGTAATGCCGTTGACTGTCAAGGGGAGGTAGTTAGACTCTCGCTTGTTGGAGATAGTCATTGCCTGGCACTTGTGTGGCGCGAATGTTACCTGCCACTTATCAGCCCAAGCCTGAATGTTGTCCAGGTATTGTTGCATGCGGGCATGGACTGCTTCATTATCTGAGGAGTTGAGAATGGAACAGAATAATGTGCAGTCATCAGCGAACATCCCCACTTCTGACCTTATGATGGAGGAAAGGTCATTGATGAAGCAGCTGAAGATGGTTGGGCCTCGGACACTGCCCTGAGGAACTCCTGCAGCGATGTCCTGGGGCTGTGATGATTGAACTCCAACAGCCACAACCGTCTTCCTTCGTGCTAGGTATGACTCCAGCCAGTGGAGAGTTTTCCCCCCAATTCCTGATCATGCAAAGGTTGGGGGTTTGGCAAACAGTGATGAAGATTGTAAAATATTTCAGAAAGATATAGGCAGGTTATTAGAATGGATAGACAGGTGACAGCTAGAATTTTATGTGGATAAGTGTGAGGTAATTTATTAAAATACAGAACTATGGGGAGAGTGAAATTAGTTTTGGATTGTTCTAGCAAAGAGCCGGCACAGGCATGAAGGGGTGAATGGCCTCCTCCTGTGCTGTGAACCTCTATGGTTCTATCTCCTGCTTGGAGCTACCCATCAAGCTGGCAATCGAAGAAATACATTGGGGCAGTAATTCCTCCCCAAACGCGTGAGTACGGAAGGGGTACTCACGCGTCTGGCCGGAGGAAATGCCGGTTTTCAGCATGCACAGCGCATGCGCTGAAAACCGGCATTTCCTCTCCTCCAACCCAAGAGGTGAAGAGGCTAGCGCGTGCGCTGTAGGGGGCAGCGCGTGCGTCTTGGATTTCCTCTGTTTTGGGGGATTTGCGCATGTGTAAAGGCCTCCGGTCTTTACGCTTGTAAAAAGCACACGTAAGTATTTATTTTTACAGGTGAGTGGTGTTTAAGTGCAATTTAGAAATTTTTTTCCCACAGGTTTATTATTTTAAAGAATCTACAATAAGGTAAGTTTAGTTTTAGACCCTTTTTATTAAAAATTTATTTTTTTCAAAAAAAAAAATTGTTTAAATTATTTTTTTAAACTTATTTATACTTAATTTAATGATTGGGATGTTTTTTAAATTTTTATTTAAAGTTTAAATAGTGTTTTGGGCCCCCGTAGTTTTCATGAGTTTGACAGCTATTACTCTCAAACTCATGAATGAACCTTCCCCTCCCCTGATTGGTTGTACAGTGCTCACCTGATCCCAGCCGGCACATCACACTAAGTACGCCGCTGGGTCAGGTAAGCACAGCGCGCCGACATCAGAACCGGGCCAGTGACAGGAAATGCAAGCAGGCCCGAGCTTCAGATGTCAGCGCGCAGGGTGAGTGCAGATCGGGGGCTTGCACGCGCGGCAAGCCCCCGATCCTAATTTCAGGGCCATTGCTGTAGACTGCCCGTTAAGGGAACGTGTCTAAATTACATCCACAAGCCAATATGAAACAATGACATCAATAAATGCTCATATGACATCAGTACACACTGCAGCTTGATGACCCCATCTGCCTTCCTAGTGGTAGCCGGAACAGTGCCTTGAGGGCCCACCTTCCCATATTTGTATCCTGATATCTTAATTTAAGTTGGGAAATACCAGGACTCTCTCAATTCCAATGAAAATGGCACAACTATAAGCTGTGACAATATTCGAAAGAGAGGCTAGAAATACATTATAGCCCAGGAATGGGCGGTGTCAGTAGAAAAGTTGGAGATTAGCGCCAGGCACTAATGCTTTAGACTGCACGCAAAATTCGTGCTCACTGCTCAAAATAATGATTGGAGTCCAAACTCAAGTCTTAAAGCCCAAGCTCACTGGCGTTACACTCAAAGGGTGGACCAATATCAGGTGCAGTCTAATCGCAAGTCATGATTGCCACAGGTTTTTTTCAGTACTTAAAGGGGAGGATCTTTGATGCTGCAGCACCTCATTCTCAGCATTGCTGGCTGTGCAGCTGCCTCAGCAAGCAAAAGCAGCAGCAGGACAAGGAGAAGGAGCTGGAGGACTGAACCAGGTGTACTCATGGCAGATCCACGCCCCAGGGAGAGAGCCTGCAGATTCTACGATGAAGCATTGGAGACGTTGGTGTTCACTGTGGAGAGACAGAGAGCATTGCTCTACCTGACAAGTGGCCCTCTCCGCAAGTCTTCCACACCATGTGGAGGGAGGTAGCGCAGCACATCTTGGGCAGCACTGTGGTCCCCAGGACCCACACACACTGCAGGAAGAAATTTAACGACCTCACTCGGGTGGTCAGGGTGAGTGAATGCTTCAACAAATGCTACATACCACCATCTGAACCATAGTCTGCACACACTGTCCAAAGCACCACACCCCCAGCACTCACCCACCAACAATCTCTACCTACCAACACTCAGACCCACATCTCACACCTTGCACACAATGACAGCTATTCAACTATGGCAGGCAGATCTCCCAAACACATTGCTCCACACTCACTCACACACTTTACTTTCTCTTGCAGGCCAAAGTGGCTCACAACAGGAGGGAGCAGGAGCACACAGGCGGGGGACAAGCCAACACCCAACCACTGTCTGCGCTGGAGAATCGAGTGCAGCAGATTAT
This sequence comes from Somniosus microcephalus, assembly GCF_052327205.1. Classification (NCBI taxonomy): domain Eukaryota; kingdom Metazoa; phylum Chordata; class Chondrichthyes; order Squaliformes; family Somniosidae; genus Somniosus; species Somniosus microcephalus. The sequence continues at coordinate 8,931,635 of NC_141019.1, forward strand.
TGGGCACCAGGTGGTGGGCGCCATGGCCACCGGCGCCGTTAATTCCCTTGGGGACAACAACGGTATGTTCATCCCTACTCCTTCTTCTCACATCCCACTTCCCCCTCACCTCACAAGCGTTTCCCACTTTCCAGCTAATCATGCTGTATGCATGCATTTCTCCCTTTCTGCCCCCTCCCCTCACCTTAACCTGACTCTTGTGCCTTTATGCTTTCAGATAATGAGCAAGCACCTGAGCAGCCTGTCCCTGAGGACACCGCAGAGAGCGAGGGAGGGGAGAAGAGAAGGAGGAACACCACACCGCGTCACTGCATGTCTCACCCGCAGGCACCAGCTCACATACTGGCACTACACGTTCTTTAGAGGCTAGTATAGTAGCGGGATCTGCACAGAATGAGGCACCGGGGACGAGTAGGCTACAGCAAGGCCAGGGGGAAAGGGTAGCTCGGGGGCCAGCTCTCCAGAGGGCGAGTTCGTGTGCAAGTTCTGCTGCACAGGACTCAGATGAGGACCTCGATGGGGAGGCCTTTAGAAGAAGGGTGATGGCCATGCACACAGATGATAGGTGCAATGGCAAGGGTGCCCGAGAGCCTCTCAGCAATGATAAGGAGCGTGGAGGAGTCCGCCTCCAACACTGCACAAGGCTCTGCGCACACCATGGAGCCCATCATTTCCAGTCTGCAAAGGATGGTAGACTCCCAGAGAGACCGTGGCGACCCAGACCTGATGCCGCGTGTGATGGACGATCTGGCAGCTTCCATTGCAGCACAGGCGGAAGTGACGCAATGTCGTAGTGCTGTAATGTAGTCTATGCTTGGTGGCATCCAATCTCAGACCGGGGATCTCACGGTGTCGCAGCAGGCCAGCAATCTGTGCTCCAACAAATTGCTAGGGATGCTGAGGTGCTGCCCCGGGGGAGTGGCAGTGGGTCAGTGGAGCAGGAAGCTGCTGTCCTCTCTCAGGATGACAGCATTCCTGCTCCCACCACTGGCACTCCGCCATTGCCCTTGTCATCCAGCCAGCCCAGACTGCTGCCGCCCATGCTGAGGTGGTGCAGTCTACAGCCGGGCCTTCGAAGTCCAGAGCTGGTCGAGGGCGTCCTGCAAGGCCATCTGAAGTCTCCCGCAGGGACACTCAGCAGCCTTCCACCAGTCCTGCTGCAGCCACTGGGCCAACACTTCATAGGAGCACTAGAGTAGGCAAAGGCACAGTAATGAGAGGCACTAAGGGATTGCACAAGGGTGAATAGTTAATATTTTTGGTGTAAAAATGTGTTCACTGATTTGATAAATTTATTCATTCTTTTGTGGTGTCTGTCATTTCAGCTTTACGGCCTGTGAAGGGGATGGAATGATGGGGATGTGGTGAGCAATGGGGATCTGGGCTTTAAGTCATCCTGCTGTGAGGCTGGAGGTCTGTTCGGAGGAGGTGGCAGAGTTCTGTGACCACCTCCTTGGTGAAGCGGAGCCTTCTAATACACTGCTCCTCGCTTAACTGAAGGTGGAAGTGCTCTCGGAATACCCTCGGAGGGTAAGGTCTCCTGGTGAGAGTACTGATGTCCCTCCTCATCTCTCTGCACACATGTTCCCGTCTTTCTCGTTGCCTATGCTCCCTCCGCCGTACATCCAGAAGGGCGAGGTGGTATGCCAGTACAGCCCCCATTAATGTTACCAAGTGTAGCAGTTTGATTCTTTGGAGAATAAATGTAGCTACTTTTTAGTTGCCACAAGACTCCTGATACAAAAGAACCTTGAAATTACTGAATGAAACTGCTGCAGTGGGTGAAACTGAAAAGAAAGCACTGAAACTGCACTAACCTGACAGCTGCGAGTGATTACTGATGATCCCTTTAAATAACGTCCCTGGAGCCGGCTTCCTGGTGCTTCACGCCAGCTCTCCCTGTTGGCGTTTACTCCAGGCGCCACAGTAGTGGCGAGAATCAATTTAGCAGAACGGGCAGTCAGTGAGCGCTGCACACTCACTGACGTCACGATCCACCTGACGTTGATGTTCCCGGAGATACCTCTTACCGGCAGCGTTACAGGGGGGAGGGATTTGTCGTGCGGCACTGGATTTGCCTCACCCCGACGATAATGCTCTAGCGCCCCATTAGCATCAGCTGCTGGCGCTAATGGGAGGCACAAAGAGGAAATTTCCCCCCCCCGAATTGCATTTCTATAGCGCCTTTCATGACGTCAGGACATCCCAAATCTCTTTACAGCCAATTAAGTACTTTTGAAGTGTAATCACGGTTGTAATGTAAGAAACGTGGCAGCCAATTTGCACACAGCAAGCTCCCACAAACAGCAATGTGATAATGACCAGATAATGTTTTTTAGTGATGTTGATTGAGGGATAAATATTGGCCGGGACACCAGGGATAACTCCCCTGCTCTTCTTCAAAATAGTGCCGTGGGATCTTTTACGTCCACCTGAGAGGGCAGACAGGCCCTCGGTTTAACGTCTCATCCGAAAGACGGCACCTCCGACAGTGCAGCACTCCCTCAGCACTGCACTGGAGTGTCAGCCTAGATTATGTGCTCAAGTCTCTGGAGTGGGGCTTAAACTCACAACCTTCTGATCAGAGACGAGAGCGTTATCACTGAGCCCCATTAGCCCCTCAGTCAGAAGCAATCTCCCAGGTGACAACTGGAATTGATTTTCTTTTGCTCCCTTTTACCCCTCCCCCACTCGTCCTTCCTCCCATGACTCTTGCTGGGATACCCTTCCTGGCACTGGCAACCCTTTCACCCAAGGGACCGTTCTTCATGGATGGGCCGAGGCTGGGACCATCAGGAGGCCATTCAATCATGGGATTGCAGCACTCAACTGAGCTTGATCTTCTCCTCGCCCGACACGGGCACATTCCAGCAGGGATAGTGATGAGGAGCAGGGAGCCTGGGTGATTTATCCCACTTCCCCGACCCAGGGGTAACTGGTGTCCCGGCTGATTGAGCTCGGACCAGGGATCGCACGAGAGCGACACCTTCTCCTTGCTCCATAATTCTAAGCCTGTTTTACTTCAGCTGTCAGATCTAAAGATTGCAGCTCCTGTCCAGAAAGGGGAGGGGAATTGAAACAGTTCCCCTTTCTCCTCAAACGCAGGCCTGTTTAGTTTGTGTTCAGTAAAAAAAAACGCGAGTGACTTTTCTTTGAAGACCTTGTTCCCTGTGAAATGCCATCAGCGGTGATATGAAGCCCACAGTTTGATGTAGGTGTCTGCTCCGGGGCTATATATAAGGAGAGGAAGCGGCAGATTTCCTGTATTAGTGCTGGCACCGAACAGGCCGAGTGTAAACAGAGTCTCTGTGAGGTGTGTGTGAACCCACAGAACAGGCCGTCCATTCAGCGGGGTACAGAGGACTCACTTGCACACTGCAGACTCACCACACCAGTGCGAAACAGAGTGTCCTGTGTGGGGAAGGGAGCACAGGAAGTGCTGTCTGGGTCTCTCAGCAGTCTGGGATTGAGATGCAGCTGTGGTAAATTCCCATTCCATCATCGCCAAATATTTTCCACACTGCTCAAATTTTTGTGCTCTGTGTTCATTCTCCAGTTCGATTTTTTTTCCATTCACACAAGAGCATTTCTTTATAACACTTTCACTTTTACTGCTGAAACAGTCTGCTTCGCTCCTAACCTGCTGCCGTGTTTATTTTAAATCAATGCAATCAGGGATGAAATGACAGGAGAATATCAATATTTTCTTTAATGTATATCATTTTTTAGTGGCAATCAAGCAGAATTTTTTTGCCCCTTTATTTTTCTCCTGCTCGAGCTGACTCCTCCCCAGCTGACAGTCCCACCGAGTCCCGTCGACCGCCGGGATCGCACTCAAGGGGCCATTCTTCACATCTGGGCCTTGGATATTTGACTATATGGGGCGTCACAGTCAAGCCCAGCCCTATCCAGCTGGGGTAACTGGATAGCAAATCAGGAGCCGGAACCTTGGATGGTTTTTGCTCCCTAGCTCAGGGGCACTGTAACACCCACCACTGGCACCCCCGGGCTGAGATTGGTTAACTTGGCCCAGAATTAAAAGCCGATTGTTCCAAAATAAATTGCAGGGATGAATTTGAAACAAAAAAAAAACCCAGCGAAACCAATCAAGTTTAGACAGTTATCATTGAACAGAGGACAATGGGGAAGTTGTATTGGTGCCGTTTGAACGGCAGCTCCTTTCGGAGGTTAGGACTGCAAGGGCAGTCAGAAGCTTCACTCACCTCGGTTACCCCGAGCCCAGAAATACCAGGCAATGCCACAGGATGCAGTGTGGGCAGCTCTTAGACCCCCTCATTCATCAGCCGAGCCAATGTATGAGGCAGAGACATTCAAGGAATAAATCTGCCATGGTTAGAAAATCCAACCACAGCAGAGAAAATAAATGAACTTTATAAACATCTCAAACTATTCACCAAACAAAAAGTGAGCTGTCCCTCTACACGGACCTCTGTGCCACATTCACAAACCTCGGTGTGGCTCTGGGTTACCACGTGGACATGACAACCATAACCTTTAACCTCTGTGACCAGTGTCCTGAGCAACCCTGCCGCCCTCATATGTATCCAGCTCCTCAGCTCCCTTTGGTTCTTTCATTTTTATTCTTCACTCTCTCCTTCAGCTGCCTCTTTGATCTTTGCCTATTTTTTTTCAACTTCCCTTTTTACAATCGCTTCAGTCTTCAGCCTCTTCGGTGCCCCTTCCTTCCCCGCCCAGGTGCTAGAAACTCACAAACCGTATTACAGACTGCAAGATATGGTTCCCCTGGTGACTCACTGCTGAACCAGCCAGACCAGAAGGTCCCAAGTTTGACTTTTGACCTGGGTTGGATTAACTTATCTCAGCTGGGATTGACAGTTGGCCTCAGCACATCTCGGTTAGCGAAGAGAAAATCATCCCGGGCACCTGCTCCTGACTGGGACCCAGTGACCCCTGAGGTCAAGATCAGGCTCGGCACCCGCACGGTCAAATAGCCCACGTTGCAGCTGAAGAATGGGCACTTGGGTGAGGTGCCAGGGGCAGCTGGCATTTGTAGATTTGTATCCCAGCAGGAGTGAGTGCCTTCAGGAGACGAGGGAGATAATGGAGGGGAGAAGTCAACAGCATTAGTTAGTGTGACTGCACCTTGACTCCACATGAAGCCCAGGACTCGAGCCACGTTGAACACAGGTGATGAGATTCCCTTTACACAATGTTACAGCTGGATGTCTCCACATCAGAAACGTGTGGTCCTGATCACACGGGAGCAAATTTTGTCAATAAATGATTGTAATACCAGAACTGAGAGGTTATGAATATCAGGAAAGACTGAACAGGCTGGGTCTCTTTTCTCTCGAAAAAGAGACGGCTGAGGGGTGACCGAATAGAGGCCTTGAAAATTATGAAAGGGTTCGCTAGGGTAAAGATAGAGAAGTTGTTTCCACTTGTGGAGGAGTCCAAAACTAGGGGCTATAAATATAAGATAGTCACTAATAAATCCAATAGAGAATTCAGGAGAAACTTTTTTACCCAGAGAGTGGTGAGAATGTGGAACTCGCTACCACAGGGAGTGGTTGAGGCCAATAGCAGAGATGCATTTAAGGGGAGGCTGGATAAACACATGAGGGAGAAAGGAATAGAAGGATATGTTGATGGGGTGAGATGAAGAGGGGTGGGAGGAGGCTCGTGTGGAGCATAAACACCGGCGCGGACCAGTTGGGCCGAATGGCCTGTTTCGGTGCTGTACATTCTATTGTGTCCGTGTATAATAAGACACAGACTGCAGGAGAACGGTACAACAGGTGTTCACTAAACGTGGCTCACACTGGAACTGATCTGTACAGATTACTACTCAGTGCTATATACAGGTGTGGTCACTGCCAGTACTGCAGTATACATGAGCTGTAAAAGATAGTTCCTCCCTTAAAGGTATATACATTACAATTCCTCCCCTTTTAGATTAACAGTACCATAACACTCATTTAACAATTAAATATCAAACTAATTACAATTAACACTTTTAACATGCAACATTAGCTGAAAATAGTCTATTTATATATTCAGTCTTTGGGGAGGCTTCCTGATCCTTTCTGGATAGCGCCTTTCCCGAGTGTCTTGCTCTTGGTGCGGAGGCGATTCTGGCCCCCTGTCGTCGGTTGGTTCATCAGCTTCCGATGCTACTGTTTCTGGGGTAGATGCGACCTGTACGTCGGGTTCATCACCAGGTACGTATGGGCGAGGCATGGGGTTGACTTGTTCCTGTGACTCTAGGATCTGGTCAGCATGGCATCTCACGATGCTCTCCCCAACGTCCACTGTGTACATTAGGGGGCCCTGCCGTGTGCATATAGTTCCTGGCTGCCATTTTTCTGTTCGGTAGTCGCGGGCCAAGACTGGTTGCCCTACATTGAAGCTCCTTGTTGGCTTCTCATGGATGTGCTGGAATTGCTTACTCTCAACATCTCTTCATACGTTTGGTCTGAGCAAATCCAGGCGAGATCTTAACCTTCGGTTCAAGAACATCATGGCCGGGGCCTGGTTGGTGACTGCATGTGTCGCATTCCGGTAGGCGAACAGGAAATTGTCCACCTTGTGCTGCAGCGGAATGTTGTCATTGTACATAGTCTTTATTGCCTTCTTAAAGGTTTGTACGAACCTCTCAGCCAATCCATTTGTGGCTGGATGATACGGGGCGGATGTGCAATGCCTTACCCCATTCTTTTTCAAGAACCTCCGGAACTCTTCGGACACAAACTGTGGGCCATTGTCGGAGCACATCTGTTCTGGCAAGCCATTCCTGGCAAAAATGGTCCGTAGGACTGCAATAGTTTTCTCCGTGGTGGTGGAGGACATTTTGATGACCTCAGGCCATTTCAAGTGCGCATCCACGGCTATTAAAAACATTGAGTCCATGAATGGACCAGCAAAATCAATATGCACCCGTTGCCATGGAGATGAGGGCCACTCCCATGGGTGTAGAGGGGCCTGTGGTGGTTCATTTTGGACTTTCTGGCATCCTGAGCAGCTCTTGGTCAGGTCCTCGATTTGTTTATCGATTCCCGGCCACCACACATAAGGCCTGGCTAGGCTTTTCATTTTTACCCCTCCCAGATGACCCTCATGAAGCTCATTGAGCACTCTATCCCTTAACTTGGGTGGAATTACCACTCTGGATCCACACATCAAGGTCCCCCGGCACACTGACAGCTGTTCTCTCCTTGTCGAGAATGCTGGCAACAGTGAGTCGCCATGTGCTGGCCATCCCTTCACCGTCAAATCACATACCCGAGAGTGTGTCAGGTCATTTCAGGTTTCCTTTTCGATACAAGCGTTAGTTACCGGTAGGTATTCAACTATAGTCGAATGGAATATTTCGACAGGATCCACTGCTGGTGCTTCCACCGCAGTAGGCAGTGGCAGGCGTGATAGCCCATCAGCATTTCCATGCTGTTTCGTGCCCTTATATTCAATCTCATAGTGGTGCACCCCTAGAAAAAGTGACCATCTTTGTAGTCGTTGCGCAGTCATCACCGGAACGCCCTTCTTCGGATTAAAAATGGAGACAAGAGGCTGGTGATCAGTCAGCAAGGTGAATTTCTGCCCGTGCAGATAGTGATTGAACTTTTTCACTCCCCACACTAGGCTGAGGGCCTCCCTGTCAATCTGGGCGTAGTTACGCTCGGCTGAGGTTAGTGATCGTGACGCAAAGGCTATTGGCCTCTCTGAGCTGTCCGAGAATTTGTGCGACAGCACCGCTCCAATGCCGTAGGGTGACGCATCACATGCCAACCGAATTGGTAATGCTGGGTTGTAATGGGCCAATACGTCTTTCGATGCGATTAGTGTTTTGCTCTTCTGGAAAACTCGTCTACATTCGTCACTCCACTTCCATGGCACCCCAGTTTGCAGTAGGGTGTTCAGTGGGTGTACTATTGTAGACAAATTTGGCAAGAACTTATGGTAGTAGTTTACCAGCCCGAGGAACGACCTCAGTTGTGACACATTTTCCGGTGCTGGAGCCTTGACTACTGCCTCAGTCTTCTCTGGGAACTTATGTAACCCCTCTTTATCGATAACGTGTCCACAATACGAGATCTGTTTTCTAAAAAACTCGCATTTGGGGCGGTTAGCTCGGAGCCCATATTCCTGCAATCTAGTGAGCACCTGCTCCAGGTTGGCAAGGTGATCACTGTCATTTTCGCCCGTGACCAGGATGTCGTCCAAATAACACTGGGTCCCTGGGATCCCTTGCAGGACTTGTTCCATTGCCCTCTGCCAAATAGCCGGAGCTGATGCTACCCCGAATACCAGCCGGTTGTATTAGTAGAGACCTTTATGAGTGTTGATTGTGAGGTACTTTTTTGATGCTTCTTCTACCTCCATTTGCAGATACGCCTGGGCCAGATCAATCTTAGTGAAGCATTTCCCTCCAGAAAGCGAGGCGAAAATATCTTCAATCCGCGGAAGTGGATATTGTACGATGTGAAGGACCGGGTTCACTGTTACTTTAAAGTCCCCACAGATGCGAACCTTCCTTGGTTCCCCAGGCGTGCTGCTCAATGACTTTTTCATCATAGCGACGATGGGTGTAGCTCACTCGCTCCAGTCTACCTTGGACAGTACACCTGAACGTTCCAGACTCTCCAGCTCTGCTTCGACGGCTGGGTGGATCGCATAAGGTGTCTGGCCTTAAAAAATTTTGGGCTTGCGTTTTCTTCAATTTTAATCGTCGCTGTCATGCCTTTTAGTGTTCCGAGTCCTTGCTGGAACACTTCTTTCACGTCAGTTAGGATCTTTGACAGTCACCCAGGTGTAACGTCGTCATCCTTTTTGTCAGCCACAGTCAGTGCCTGTATGGAATGCCAATCCAGTTGTATTTTCCGGATCCATTCACATCCCAGTAATGGTGGTCCTCCATCTTGCAATACATACAGGTCTAGTTTTGGTGTTTCCTTACCGTTATATATAACGGTCACCCTTATTTTTCCTTTGGGGTAGACTTTTTGCCCCGTGTACGTCTTCAAAATAATTTTTGTGTCTCTCAAGGGTATGTGTGAGAATAGCCGCTCGTAGTCCCGTCGGTTTATGACTGTTAGGGTTGATCCTGTGTCCAATTCCATCTTTACCTGGACTCCTGCTATCTTGAGAGTGACCCAAATGGTTCGGTGATCCTCCGTTGTGACCACATTATGTAGTTTCAGACAACTCAGTTCCCTGCTGTCGGAGTCGTTATCACTCTTTTGTTCGTCTGAACTATTCTCCGTCATCTTATGTACCTTCTTGTACTTTCCTTTGGTAGTTTTCTTATTGCTGGTTTTGTTTCCCGACCTGCAGACTCATGCTATGTGTCTTACTTTTCCACACTGTCTGCACACTTTGTCTTTGAACCAGCATTCATTCTGGTCGTGTGTTGTTCTGCCGCAGCGATAGCACTTCTCTGTTCCATATGACATTTCGTTTGTGCCATATTCTTGCGGTCTCTGTTGTATCTCTGCAGCGCCCCATGCTGCTGCTTCATATGATACCGCAATGCTGAAAGCCTTTTCCAGCGTAAGGTCCTTTTCAGATAAAAGCCATTTCTGGGTTCCTTCACTTTGAAGCCCACACACAAACTTGTCCCTTAAGGTATCTGCCAGTCCCGCTCCAAACTGGCAGTGTTTCGATAGTTTGCGCAGTTCTGTTAAATAATCAGCATTGCTTTCATCCTTATGCTGGTTCCGTTTGTGAAACTTGAATCTTTCTGCTATCAGCAGCGGTGTGGGGTTTAAATGTTCCTGTAGTATCGTTACTGTTAGATCCGTGATTCTGAGAGTATGATGTTTTCAAATAACTACACGGATGCTGTAACTTAACAATCAACAGGTGTTTACTGGAGTAGGGTAGTCTCAAGACTGGGGGTAAAGAGGCATGCTCAAGGCTTATATACAGGTGTGGTCACTGCCGGTACTACAGTATACAGGAGCTGTAAAAGTAGTTCTCTCTTAAAGGTACATACACTACAATTCCTCCCCTTTTAGATTAGCAGTACCCATAATATTCAAATAACAATTAACACTTTAACCTGCACATTAAACAAAAATAGTCCATTTATAGATTCAGTCTTTGGGGCGGCTTCCTGACCCTTTCTGGATAGCGCCTTTCCTGAGGTTCTTGTTCTTGGTGCGGAGGCGATTCTGGCCCCTTTTCGTCAGTTAGTTCATCAGTTTCCACTGCTACTGGTTCTGAGGTAGATGCTACCGGTATGTCGGGTTCATCCCCAGGTACTCGAGACATGGGGTTGACTCGTTCCTGTGACGCTAAGATCTGATCGACATGGCGTCTCACAATGTTCTCCCCGACATCCACTGTGTACATTAATGGCCTCTGCCTTGTGCATATCGTTCCGGGTTGCCATTTCTCTGTTCGGTAGTCACGGGCCAAGACTGGTTGTCCTACATTGAAGCTCCTTGTCGGCTTCTCATTGATGTGCTGGAATTGTTTATCCTCAACATTTCTTCGCACATTTGGTCTGAGCAAATCCAGACGAGATCTCAACCTTCGGTTAAAGAACATCATGGCCAGGGTCTGGTTGGTAACTGCATGTGTCGCATTCCTGTAGGCTAATAGGAAATTGTCCACCTTATGCTGTAGTGGAATTTCATCGTCACACATGGCCTTTATCGCCTTTTTAAAGGTTTGTACGAACCTCTCAGCCAACCCATTTGTGGCTGGATGATACGGAGCGGATGTGTAATGCCTTACCCCATTCCTTCTCATAAATTTCCTAAACTCTTCGGACACAAACTGTGGTCCATTATCAGAGCAAATCTGCTCTGGCAAGCCATTCATGGCAAATATGGTCCATAGGACTGCAATCGTTTTCTCTGTAGTGGTTGAGGACATTTTGATGACCTCAGGCCATTTTGAGTGAGCATCCACTGCTATTAAGAACATTTAGTCCATGAATGGACCAGCAAAATCAATATGCACCCGTTGCCATGGAGAGGAGGGCCACTCCCATGGGTGTAGAGGGGCATGTGGTGGTGCATTTTGGACCTTCTGGCATCCTGAGCAGCTCTTGGTTAGGTCCTCGATTTGTTGATCGATCCCTGGCCACCACACATAAGCCCTAGCAAGGCTTTTCATTTTCACCCCTCCCAGATGAGCTTCATGAAGCTCATTTAGCACTCTCTCCCTTAACTTGGGTGGAATCACCACTCGGGATCCACACATCACTGTCCCCTGGCACACTGACAGCTGTTCTCTTCTGGATGAGACTGCTGGCAACAGTGAGTCGCCATGTGTCGGCCATCCCCTCACCGTCAAATCATATACCCGAGACAGTGTCGGATCATTGTGGGTCTCCTTCTCTATATCCGTGTTAGTTACTGGCAATCGTTCAATTATTGACGAATAAAATATCTTGATAGAGTCCACTGCTGGTGCTTCCTCCACAGTAGGCAGTGGCAAGCGTGATAGCCCATCAGCGTTTCCATGCTGTTTCGTGCCTTTATATTCTATTTCATATTGGTTCGCCCCTAGAAAAAGGGACCATCTTTGTAACCGTTGTGCAGTCATCACCGGAACGCCCTTCTTTGGATTAAAGATGGAGACAAGTGGTTGGTGGTCAGTCAGCAAGGTGAACTTCTGCCCATGCAGATAGTCATAGAGTCATAGAGTTATACAGCACAGAAAGAGGCCTTTCGCCCCATCGTGTCTGCGCCGACCATCAATCCCTGTCCAGTCTAATCCCATTTTCCAGCATTTGGTCCATAGCCTTGTATGCAATGGCATTTCAAGTGCTCATCCAAATGCTTCTTGAATGTTATGAGGGTTCCTGCCTCTACCACCCTTTCAGGCAGTGAGTTCCAGATTCCAACCACCCTCTGGGTGAAAAAGTTCCTCCTCAAATCCCCTCCAAACCTCCTGCCCCTTACCTTGAATCTATGCCCCCTTGTTATTGACCCCCCTACTAAGGGGAAAAGTTCCTCTTTATCTACCCTATCTATGCCCCTCATCATTTTGTACACCTCAATCAGGTCCCCCCTCAGCCTTCTTTGCTCCAAGGAAAACAACCCCAGCCTGTTTAGTCTTTCTTCATAGCTGAGGCGCTCCATCCCAGGTAACATCCCGGTGAATCTTCTCTGCACCCTCTCCAAAGCAATCACATCCTTCCTATAGTGAGGCGACCAGAACTGCACACAGTACTCCAGCTGTGGCCTCACCAGCGTTTTGTACAGCTCCATCATAACCTCCCTGCTCTTATATTCTATGCCTCGGCTAATGAAGGCAAGTATCCCATATGCCTTTTTAACCACCTTATCTACCTGTTCCGCTGCCTTCAGGGATCTATGTACATGTACACCAAGGTCCCTCTGACCCTCTGTACTTCCTAGGGTCCTACCACTCATTGTGTATTCCCTTGCTTTATTTGTCCGTCCAAAATGCATCCCCTCGCACTTTTCAGGGTTAAATTCCATTTGCCACTTTTCCGCCCATCTGACCAACCCGTTTATATCATCCTGTAGCCTGAGGCTTTCCTCCTCGCAATTTACCACCCCACCAATTTTCGTGTCATCTGCAAACTTACTGATCATACCTTTTACATTCTCATCCAAATCATTTATGTAGATCACAAACAGCAAGGGTCCCAGCACCGATCCCTGAGGTACCCCACTGGACACAGGCTTCCAGTCACAAAAGCATCCTTCGACCATCACCCTCTGCCTCCTGCCACTCAGCCAATTTAGGATCCAATGTGCCAAGGCACCCTGGATCCCATGGGCTCTTACCTTCTTGACCAGTCTCCTCTGCGGGACTTTGTCAAAAGCTTTACTGAAATCCATGTAAACCACATCCACAGCATTTCCCTCATCCACACACCTAGTCACCCCCTCGAAAAATTCAATCAGATTGGTCAGACATGATTTACCCTTGACAAAGCCATGCTGACTATCCCCGATTAATCCTTGCCTCTCCAAGTGGAGACTAATTTTGTCCCTCAGAATTTTTTCCAATAATTTCCCTACCACAGATGTTAGGCTCACTGGCCTGTAATTCCCTGGTTTATCCCTGCTACCCTTCTTGAATAATGGTACTACGTTAGCTGTTCTCCAGTCCTCTGGTACATCCCCTGTGGCCAGAGAGGTTCTGAAAATTTGCGTCAGAGCCCCTGCAATCTCCTCCTTTGCCTCACACAACAGCCTGGGATACATCTCGTCCGGGCCTGGGGATTTATCCACTTTTTGGCCTGCTAAAACCGCTAGTACCTCCTCCCTCTCGATGCTAATATGTTCAAGTATGTCACAGCCCCCTTGCCCGATTTCTATGTCTACATCGTCTTTCTCCATAGTGAACACAGATGCAAAAAATTCATTTAAAACCCCGCCTACATCATCTGGCTCTACACACAGATTGCCACTTTGGTCCCTAATGGGCCCTACCCTTTCCCTGGTTATCCTCTTGCCCTTAATATACTTATAAAACATCTTAGGATTTTCCTTTATTTTGCTCGCCAGTGTTATTTCATGGCCCCTCCTCGCCCTCCTAATTTCTTTTTTAAGTATGCCCCTGCACTTTTTATACTCCTCTAGGGCTTCCTCCGTCTTTAGTCTTTTGTAACTGCCAAAAGCCCCCCTTTTTTTCCTAATGCATTTTTGTATAACCCTTGTCATCCAAGGTTCCCTTTGCTTGTTGGTCCCACCCTTGACCTTTACAGGAACATGTTGGCGTTGTACTCTCTCTATTTCCCTTCTGAAAGTCTCCCACTGCTTTGATGTGGATTTTCCTATAAGTAGCTGCTCCCAGTCCACTTTGGCCAGATCCTGCCTTATCATATTAAAATCGGCCTTTCCCCAATTTAGAACCCTTATTTCCGGGCCGTCTTTGTCTTTTTCCATGACCACCTTAAATCTCACCGAATTATGGTCACTGTCGCCAAAATGCTCTCCTACTGACACTTCCACCACTTGCCCGGCTACATTCCCTAGAATTAGGCCCAGTACCGCCCCCTCTCTTGTAGGACTTTCTACATGTTGGCTCAAAAAGCTCTCCTGGATGCACTTTAAGAATTCTGCACCCTCTAAGCCTTTCACACTCTGACTATCCCAATTAATATTGGGGAAGTTGAAATCCCCCACTATTATTACCCTATTATTTTCGCACTTCTCTGAGATTTGCCTACATATCTGTTCCTCTATCTCCCCCTGACTGTTCGGGGGCCTATAGTACACTCCCAGCAAAGTGCTTGCCCCCTTTTTGTTTTTAAGTTCTACCCATATGGCCTCATTAGAGGAACCCGCTAATATATCATCCCTCCTTACAGCAGTAATTGATTCCTTAATTAATATTGCAACACCCCCTCCCCTTTTACACCCCCCTCTGTCTCGCCTGAAGATTCTATACCCCGGAATATTGAGTTGCCAGTCCTGACCCTCCCTCAACCATGTCTCCGTGATAGCAACAATATCGTACTCCCATGTGTTCAGCAACAACTTCAGTTCATCCACCTTATTTGCAAGACTCCTTGCATTAAAATAAATGCCTTCCAGCCTTGCCATATTCCCTTTTGCCTTCACATATTTGCTCTGCCTTCCCAGCTGACTTGTTTTTTCCTCCGTATTTGGCTGATAGTGGTTGAATTTTTTTACTCCCCATACTAGGCTGAGGGCCTCCGTCAATCTGGGCGTAGTTGCGCTCGGCTGAGGTTAGTAACCGAGACGCAAAGGCTACTGGCCTCTCCAACCCATCTGGGAATTTGTGCGACAGCACCGCTCCAATACCGTAGGGTGATGCATCACATGCCAAATGAATTGGTAGTGCTAGGTTGAAATGGGCCAACACCTCTTTTGATGTGATCAATTCTTTGCACTTCTGGAAAGCTCATTTACGTTCGTCATTCCACTTCCATGGTACCCCTGTTTGCAGTAGGGTGTTCAGTGGGTGTAATACCGTAGACAAATTTGGCAAGAACTTATGGTAGTAGTTTACCAGCCCGAGGAACGACCTCAGTTGTGACACATTTTCCAGTGCTGGAGCCTTGACTACTGCCTCAATCTTTTCAGGGGACTTATGTAACCCCTCTTCATCGATAATGTGGCCACAATACGAGATCTGCTTCTGGAAAAACTCGCACTTGTGGCGATTAGCTCGTAGCCCATATTCCTTTAATCTAGTGAGCACCTTCTCCAGGTTGGCGAGGTGAACACTGTCATTTTTGCCCGTGACCAGGATGTCATCCAAATAATACTGGGTCCCTGGAATCCCTTGCAGGACTTGATCCATCGCCCTTTGCCAAATAGCCGGAGCCGATGCTACCCCGAACACCAGCCGGTTGTATTGGTAGAGACCTTTATGAGTGTTGATCGTGAGGTATTGTTTCGAGGCTTCTTCTACCTCCATTTGCAAGTACGCCTGGGCTAGATCAATTTTGGTGAAGCGTTTACCTCCAGATAGCGAGGCGAAAATATCCTCAATTCGTGGAAGCGGATAGTGTACCGTGTGAAGGATTGGGTTCACTGTCACCTTAAAATCCCCACAGATGCGGACCTTCTTTGGTTCCCCAGGCGTATTACTCAACGACCTCTTCATTACAGGAATGATGGGTGTAGCCCACTCGCTCCAGTCCACTTTGGACAGCACTCCTGAACGTTCCAACCCTTCCAGCTCTGCTTCGACGGCTGGTCGGATCGCATAAGGCACTGGTCTGGCCTTAAGAAACTTTGGGCTTGCATTTTCCTCTATTTTAATCGTTGCTGTTATGCCTTTTAGTGTTCCTAGTCCCTCCTGGAACACTTCTTGTGCGTCAGTTAGCATTTTTGACAGTCGTCCAGGTGTGACATCGTCATCCTTTTTGGCCTCAACCTTCAGTGCCTGTATGGAATGCCAATCTAATTGTATCTTCCGGATCCATTCACGTCCTAGTAGTGGTGGTCCTCCATCTGGCAATACATATATATCCATTTTAGGTATTTCCTGGCCTTTGTATATCACTTTCACCCTTATTTTTCCTTTGGGGTAGACTTTTTGCCCCGTGTACATCTTCAAGACAATCTCTGTAGCTTTGAAGGGTATATGTGAGAATAGCCGCTTGTAGTCCCTTTGGTTTATGACTGTTAGGGCTGATCCTGTGTCCAATTCCATTTTCACTTGGACTCCGTCTATCTTGAGTGTGACCAAGATAGTCTGGTGATCCTCCATTTTGGTTACCTTATGTAGTTTCAGACAACCCAGCTCCTTGCTTCCGGAGTCTGTATCACTTTTCTGTTCATCTGAACTACTGTCCATCACCTTATGTACCTTTTTGTACTTCTCCTGTGGAGATTTCTTACTGTTGGTTTTCTTCCCTGACCTGCAGACTCTTGCTATGTGTCCTGCTTTTCCACACTGTCTGCACACTTGGGCCTAGAAATTCACTGGCCTTAGCGCCGCTTTTGAGGCGCTAGAGGGCCTAGCGCCGAAGTTATGGCCAGTTTAGAAATTGACAGGGGCCCTAAATCGGCGTTAGGCCGGTAGCGCTGCGCCGGCACCGATGACGTCATCAGTGTGCGCAGCGTCCCGGTTGCCATGGTAACCCGCCCGAACTCGGAAATTGAGTTGCGGCCGCCTCGCCCGTGGCAGCCGCAAGCAACGTTCTGGCAGAGGTGCCTTACAGAACTTTGCGCCGGCGCATTAAAGGCCCCGCGGCGGCCGGCCGCTTTCCCACCGGCCGCCTGGCCGCAGCTCCCTCCCCGGACTTCCCCCCCCCACCCCCGGAACAGAAGCAAGCCCGGCACTTGTCCGAGGTGCCGGGCTCATTTTTAAAAAGATTATCGCGGGCCGCGGCCGGGTGCAGGCAGCTCCTCCTTAACGGAAGGAGGAGGCCTGCACTTCCCGAGCCTGCCGCACTGCAGCGGGCGCCGCAGCGCCGGAATAGCGCCGCAATGCGGCGCGTGGCGCCAGTTTTGAGGCGCTGAGACCCCTCAGTAGCGCCGGCAGCCGTTTGGGCGCGGCGCTACTGAATTTTTGGCGCGTGCAGGGGGACTTAGCGCCGGCACTAACTTCCAGCGCTAAAGCCCTCGCTGCGCCAAAACCGAATTTCTAGGCCTTGGTCCTTGAACCAACAATCCTTCTGGTCGTGTGTTGTTCTGCCGCAGCGATAACACTTCCCTGTTCCGTATGACATTTCATTGGTGCCATAGTCTTATGGTCTCCGTTGTATCTCTGCAGCGCCCCTTGCGGCTGCTTCGTGTGATACTGCCATGCTGAAAGCCTTGTCCAGCATAAGATCCTTTTCTGATAGAAGCCGTTTCTGGGTTCCTTCACTTTGAAGCCCACACACAAACTTGTCCCTTAACGTATCTGCTAGTCCCACTCCAAACTGGCAGTGTTTCGATAGCTTGCGCAGTTCCGTTAAATACTCAGCATTACTTTCGTCTTTATGCTGGTTCCTTTTGTGGAACTTAAATCTTTCTGCTATCAGCAGCGGTGTGGGGTTTAAGTGGTCCTGTAGGATTTCTACTATGCTTTCAAAATTCTTATTCACGGGCTTCTCTGGGGTTATTAGGTTTCGCAGTAAGCCATAAGTTTTTGCACCCATGGAATTTAACAAAACCAGTGCTTTCCTAGCATCTGGCACTTCATTCACAGAATCACAGAATCTACAGTGCAGATAGAGGCCATTTCGGCCCATCGAGCCTGCACCGACACATATCCCACCCTATCCCTGTAACCCCATGTATTTAATCCCCTAACACTAAGGGTCAATTTATCATAGCCAAATCAACCTAACCTGCACATCTTTGGACTGTGGGAGGAAACCGGAGCACCCGGAGGAAACCCACGCAGACACAGGGAGAATGTGCAAACTCCACACAGACAGTCGCCCGAGGCCAGATTTGAACCCGGGTCCCTGGCGCTGTGAGGCAACAGTGCTAACCACTATGCCACCATGCCCCGCCCTGCGGTACACCTCAATACGTTGCACATATGTCACCCAATCTTCGATTTCATTGTCGAACGTAGAGATACTGCCACTCTTCGGCATCCCTGGGTGTGATTTAACTGTCAACAATGGCGTCTCCCGTGCTCTCCCTTCTTCTCCGCTGGCACAAAATGGCATCTCCCGCGCTTCCCTTTCTTCCCGCGCTCGCCCTTCTTCTCCGCTGCGGCTTCTAAAAATGGCGTCTCCCGCGCTCTTCCTTCTTCTCCGCGGCTCAATGGCGTCTCCCGCGCTCTCCCTTCTTCTCCCCGCTGACACTGTTCAGCCCTTGAGCCCTGGCTGCTGCTTCACCCTCTTTATCTCCGTTTTGTTTTTCCTCGACGCTGCTCAGTTTTCAATCCCCGGCTGCGCCCTGTGCGCTTCACCCTCTCTCTTACCCCGTCGACGCTGCTCGGCTTTTTCTCTGCCGTCGGTCGGCTCCAGCCGCCGCTGTCCGGGAAGGGTCTGCGCTGTACCTGTTGTCAGTCTGTTGCTGGATCGTCATGACTGGAGAACCAAGCCCGGCTCTCAACAGCCTCCCCTGCGATGTTCACTCTCTGCTGGATGACTGGGCGGTTGCTCGTGGTCGACGCCCGTGCTTCTGGCCTCGACTTTCTTCCACCGCCCTCCCGGAGCGAATCCTTGAAGGGAAATGCAGAGTTGCAGGTAGATTCGAATCGACACTCGTCGCCACTGTTAGATCCGTGATTCTGAGAGTATGATGTTTTCATGTAACCACACGGATGCTGTAACTTAACAATCAACAGGTGTTTACTGGAGTAGGGTAGTCTCAAGACTGGGGCTACAGAGGCATGCTCAAGGCTTATATACAGGTGTGGTCACTGCCGGTACTACAGTATACAGGAGCTGTAAAAGTAGTTCTCTCTTAAAGGTACATACACTACAGTTACTATGTCTTCAAAACTCTTTTCCATTGGCTTCGTTGGGGTTACTAGATTTCGTAATAAACCATACGTCTTTGCACCCATTAAATTTAACAATACCGACGCTTTCTTGTCATCTGACACCTCATTTGCCTTGCAGTATACTTCTATTCGTTCGACATATGTAGTCCAATCTTTGACTTCATTGTCAAATGCGGTGATACTGCCACTCTTCGGCATTTTGGGTGTGGTTTAAAATGGCGTCTCCCAATGGCTTAAAATGGCGTCTCCCGCACTTTCCTTCCTCCCCCACTGCTGCCAACGCCACTCCCGGCGGTTCTCGTGGCAATGGCGGCGCCCTGTAGGTTTCGCACGCTTCTCCTGCGCTGCTGCCAACGCCACTCTCAGTGGTCCTCGTGGCAATGGCGGCACCTCGCGGGTTTCTGTGCGTCTCTCTCTCCCTCTCTCCGATGCTGCTCGGCCCCTGAACACCGGCTGCGCCCTGTGCGCTCTGCCCTCTCTCTCTCTCCCCCGTCGACGCTGCTCGGCCCTTTGCTGTGCCGCTCGGTCGGGCTCTAGCCCGCCGCTGTCCGGGAAGGGTCTGCGCACTACCTGTTGCCAGCCCGTTTCGTTGGACCACCTCGACTGGAAAGCCAAGCCTGGCTCTCGACAGCCTCCCCCGTAATTCTCGAGTCTCTGCTGGATGACTGGGTGGTTGCCCGTGGTCTCTGGCCTTGACCTCCAATCCACTGATCTCCAGGAACGAATCCCCAGGAGGTGATGCAGAGTTGCAGGTAGGTTCGAACTTGCCTTGTCGCCAATGTTGTGTCCGTGTATAATAAGGCAGAGACTGCAGGAGAACGTGGCCCACACTGGGACTGATCTGTACAGATTACTACTCAGTGCTATATAGAGGTGTGGTCACTGCCGGTACTGCAGTATACATGAGCTGTAAAAGATAGTTCCCCCCTTAAAGGTATATACATTACACATTCTATGTAATTCTATGTAATATAAACTCATTCTCCATTGAGAAAAGGTCAAAGTTGAAGTGGTATCTCACTTGAGTATATTTATTGCCAGTCCCCAGGCTGTTCCCAGTGTATATCTCACCCTTCATGAAGTCTGCTTTACTGCACTGTCTTTCGTTAGTTCCTTGACCAATGATGTGCTGGTGGATGCCCAATAATCAGCCATGGAGATCTGGGGGTAAAATCAGTCTGGCGATAGTGCAAAATAAGAACATAAGAACATAAGAAATAGGAGCAGGAGTAGGCCAATCGGCCCCTCGAGCCTGCTCCGCCATTCAATAAGATCATGGCTGATCTGATCCTAACCGCCAATCCACTATCACAGAACCATCTCCTGAATCTAACACAGAATTAGACACACGAAATAGGAGCAGGATCAGGCTACATGGCCCCTGGGCCCGCTCCGCTACCCACAGGGCCATGACCGATCCGAACCTAGACTCATGTCCAAATTCCTGCCCGCTCCCCATAACCCTTTATTCCCTTTACTTCTAGGAAACTGTCTATTTCTGTTTTAAATTTATGTAATGATGTAGCTTCTACAGCTTTTTGGGGCAGCATATTCCATGGACCTACCACCCTCTGAGTGAAGTAGTTCCTCCTCATCTCAGTTTTGAAAGAGCAGCCCCTTATTCTAAGACTATGCCCCCTAGTTCTAGTTTCACCCATCATCGGGAACATCTTCCCCGCATCCACCCGATCCAACCCCTTCACAATCTTATATGTTTCAATAAGATCGCCTCTCATTCTTCTGAACTCCAATGAGTAGAGTCCCAATCTACTCAACCTCTCCTCATATGTCCATCCCCTCATCCCCGGGATTAACCGAGTGAACCTTCTTTGTACTGACTCGAGAGCAAGTATGTCTTTTCTTAAGTATGGACACCAAAACTGTATGCAGTATTCCAGGTGCGGTCTCACCAATACCTTGTACAACTGAAGCAATACCTCCCTATTTTTATATTCTATCCCCCTAGCAATGAAAGCCAACATTCCATTGGCCTTCTTAATCACTTGCTGCACCTGCATACTAACCTTTTGAGTTTCGTGCACCAGGACCCCCAGATCCCTTTGTACTTCAGTACTTTCAGTTTCTTGCCATTAAGATAATAGCTTGCTCTACGATTTTTCCTGCCAAAGTGCATAACCTCACACTTTCCAGTATTGTATTCCATCTGCCAAATCTCTGCCCACTTACTTAGCCTGTCTATGTCCCCTTGCAGGTTTTTTATGTCCTCCTCACTCACTACTTTCCCTCCCATCTTAGTATCATCTGCAAACTTTGATATGTTACACTCGGTCCCCTCCTCCAAATCGTTAATATAGATTGTAAAGAGTTGGGGACCCAGCACTGACCCCTGTGGAACACCACTAGTTACTGATTGCCAGTCCGAGAATGAACCATTTATCCCAACTCTCTGGTTTCTGTTAGGTAGCCAATCCTCTATCCATGCCAGAATATTACCCCCAATCCCGTGATTTTTTATCTTAAGCAATAATCTTTTGTGTGGCACCTTGTCAAATGCCTTTTGGAAGTCTAAATACACTATGTCCACTGGTTCCCCTTTATCCACCCTATATGTTACTTCCTCAAAGAACTCCAGCAAATTTGTCAAACATGACTTCCCCTTCATAAAACCATGCTGACTTTGTCCTATTAAATTATGATTATCCAAATGTCCTGTTACTGTCTCCTTAATAATGGACTCCAATATTTTACCTACCACAGATGTTAGGCTAACCGGTCTATAGTTTCCAGCCTTCTGTCTACTGCCCTTTTTAAATAAGGGCGTTACATTAGCAGTTTTCCAGTCTGCCGGGACCTTTGCTGATTCCAGGGAGTTTTGGAAAATTATTACCAATGCATCCACAATCCCTACCGCCACTTCCCTCAAGACCCTAGGATGTAAGCCATCAGGTCCAGGTGATTTATCTGCCTTGAGTCCCATTATTTTACCGAGTACCACTTCCTTAGTGATTTTGATCGTGTTTAGCTCCTCCCCCCCTATAGCCCCCTGTTTGTCCAGTGTTGGGATATTCTTAGTGTCTTCTACTGTAAAGACTGATACAAAATATTCATTCAGTGTTTTTGCCATCTCCATATTTCCCACCATTAATTTCCCGGTCTCATCCTCTAAGGGACCAACATTTACTTTAGCCACCCTTTTTCTTTTTATATAACTATAAAAACTCTTACTATCTGTTTTTATATTTTTTGCTAATTTACTTTCATAATCTATCTTCCCTTTTTTAATCAATCTTTTTGTTATTTTTTTCTGTCTTTTAAAGTTTTCCCAATCCTCTATCCTCCCACTAGATTTGGCTACCTTATATGCCCTTGTTTTTAGTCGAATACTATCCTTAGTTTCTTTACTTAGCCACGGATGGCTGTCTTTTCTTTTACACCCTTTTCTTCTCAGTGGAATATATTTTTTTTGGAAGTTGTAAAATAACTCCTTAAATGTACACCACTGATCATGTATCGTCTTACCCTTTAATCTATTTTCCCAATCCACTCTACTCAATACCGCTCTCATACCTTCATAGTCTCCTTTATTCAAGCTTAGCACGCTTGTTTGAGATCCAACCTTCTCACCCTCTAATTGAATATGGAAGTCAACCATGTTATGGTCACTCATTCCAAGGGGATCCTTTACTAGGACATTTTTAATTAATCCTGGGCAATAGCGAATCTACAGCCCATCTTACACCAATTTGATCTTCTTTTGCATTGAAGTCACCAGAACAGAAAATCGGGCGGCGGGTTAAACGGGCTGCCGATTCACTATTGCTAGTTTCACACTACCGCTGAAGACCGATTTCACTCCCGAGGCCTTCAACGCACCGGTGAGCTCAGCACACTAACTGTGACTGGCCAAGGTGCTGGGAGCCTGCTCCTTAGGGGCGTGGCCAATATTCAAATTAGGAGGACTCCCTGTAATGTGACTGGAGAATCTGAACAGTGCACAGCGCCCACTGGTAACAGGCACAGGCGGGGGAGGCCCTGGTAAGACAGAAAGAAAGAAAGACTTGCATTTCTATAGCGCCATTCACGACCTCAGGACGTCCCAAAGCGCTTTACAGCCAATTAAGTACTTTTTGAAGTGCAGTTACTGTTGTAATGTAAGAAACACGGCAGACAATTTGCACAAAAGAAATTAAAAATTTCTCCTGGCTGTCGCTTTTCCTCCGCTCCCCCTTTGGTATAATGGTGCATCGCCCTGGCCATCATCGGGAGAACAGCACTCAATTCCCTGATGGGGAAATGGTGTGTGGGAAACCTGATAGATTCTTTGAGGAGATGACGGATATGGTGATGGGGAAATGCAGTGGCTACAGGGACTTTCAGAAAGTCTTTGACAAGGTACCACGCAGGAGACTATTGGAGAAGATTAAGGGATATGGAATTAGCGGGAGGGTAGCAAATTGGATTACAAACTGGTTAGAAGGGAGGAAACAGAGAGTAGGAGTTAAGGGCAGTTTCTCAGAGTGGGTGGAAGTGAGTAGCAGTGCCCCACAGGGTTCTGTTCTGGGACCACTTCTGTTATATACTTCAATAATTTGGATACCGGGCTAAGAGGGACCGATGTCCAAATCTGCAGACAATATTGAAATAGGAGGCATAGTAAATAACTCTGAGGACCAAAGGAAGCCGCAAGGGGATATTGATAAGATGGTGGAATGGGGGAAAGCTGGGTGATGTGGAAGAGCAGAGGGATTTGAGGGTTCAGGTTGGCAGGAGATTAAAAGCAGCACCTCAAGTGGATAAGAACATAAAAAAAGCTAATGGAATAGAGTTTTATGGCAGGAGGTATATAACATAAAAGTCGAGATATAATGGTGAATCTATATAAAACCTTAATTAGGCCTCGGTTAGAGCACTGTGTGCCGTTCTGAGCTCCACACTATAGGAAGGATGCTGAGGCAATAGAGTGGGTACAGCAGAGATTCACTCGGATGCTGTCTGGTATGAGGAAGTATAAATATAAAATTGGGGTTGTTTTCATTCGATGGGAGGAGATTATGGGGTGATTTGATAGAGGTGTTTAAAATGACGAAGGAATGGGGCAGAGTAGATGTAAACAGACTGTTTCCAGTGGCTGAGGTGTCTAGAATGAGGAGAGATAGATGCACGGTTAAATATAAAAGATTTAGGATGGAGAGCAGGAGAGAGTTGTGAGGCTGTGGAGGTAGTGATTGAAGCAGTAGACATGTCAATAATGGTTGAACAGAACAAAACAGAAATATAGGGGTATGGGAACAGGGCAGGCACATCAGATGAGGAATACTGCTCACGTGCAGGATAGACACCAACATGAACTGGTTGAGTCAAACGGTCTGTTTTCCATGTTATAATTTCTATGTCATTCTCTCCAAAATATAAGTCCTACCTCACTACAAATGAACCTCCACAACTACTCCCTGAATCCCTTTGACTGCTGTCCTTTACCCATGATGGTCCACTTTCTCATCCTCCTTGCACAGTTTTTCTTAGCCAACCGCATGGCCTCTTCCCTAATGGCATACCAAGGGCTCTTAGCTGGTAGTGCCAGTGTCTACCTTCAGAATGCCAAAAGCTTTGTGCCCACAAATGTCCATCACCTAAACACCGGCATCATCAGAAAAAGCCACCACAACAGCACTGGGATCCTGCCGCTGAACTAATGAGCTTCAAAGGCAGGACTGTATAAATATTAATGTCAACTTAGAAATGCAGTAGAAACAGGATGTATACCAAGGGCTGAATATGGTGGATTTTTCCTTCTTGAAAGATAAATAGGTTAAGTAAAGGAAACTTGGATTTTCACCGGTTCTGTCAGATAATTGCTTTGGCCCAACCTTGTGTAGCCACATGTTCCCAGAAATCACCCTCAGTCAATTTAAGACAGTAAACAGCAAATTCTATTCTCTTCTTTTTGAATGCATTAGTGTTCATCCGCTCTAGGATTCCAAACATAATATTGTGGTCAGTTGGATTCCTCAGCAGTGAAGAGTCTTCCTCTTCTTCACAGGAAGATAAACTGCTTCAGATATGTTCTGATGTGGTGCTGTTTGCCCATACGATAAACCCACCCCTTGTGTTTTAAAGCAGCTGACGAGCCCCTCTCATCTCCTTCAGGGTCCAGTTACACTTTAAATCCTTTCAAAGTTCAATCATAGACTGTCTTCTTGTAGTTCATCATTTATATTTGTTCCTGATGCCTTTAGTACCCAATGATGATCCCATCTGAGTTGGGGCCTTGGGTGGGGCGGGGGTGGGGTGGGGTGGGGGGGCAGCGGTCACTGGGAGATCTATGGAGCCCTCCTTTCTCCAACTTCATTGTAATCTTGAGGATTAGGACATAAGAATATAAAAAGTTTCAGAAACAGGGAAAGCATTAGGCCCTAAAAGCCTGTCCCATTATGATAGCCCTCAACCCCACCTACCCTTCTCACGCCTAATACCCTCATTTTTAACTCATGTCCCCTGGTATTTGAACCCTTCACCACAGCAAATAATTTGCCTGGATCAACTTTGTCAAGTCCCTTCGTGAAAATTTCGGTTCGGTCACCTTGTGCCTCTCCATGACAAATCAGATATCTGTCCAATCTCAAATTTTAAACATCTCCATGAGACCTTTTAGCTAGTCCAGTGCCAGCTTCCTTTTCTAAAATGATCCCCAGCGATTGGCCAGCGGAAGCCTCTGTAGTTTGGTATACAAAATCAGGCTCGAGCAAATTCACATTCCTGGTTATTATGTAGAAGTCACTTTAAAGGGAGTTGGCTTACCTGGTTCTAGAACAGCCCCCTTTTTACACCCCGCCCTATTGACTTCAACAGAAATTAAAACAGGTGGCTTAAGTTAAAATGACCTGTCTTTGAGCTCTCATTTTTGGCTAATTGCAAAGGTTATTTTTATTTTTCCTTTCCTTCAAAATGGGGAGAAGCACATAGCCCAAGGTAGTAGTTTAGGTTCTTGAGTACCTTCCTACCTGGCTGTGCCCTCTATGTGCCAGGGCACCAACATACTGCCCATAGTCAGTAGGGCAGTATATTGGGACTGACACCATGTCTGCCACCCACAGTCTCCCAGATGGGAGGAGACAGTTATTTACGTACTGTTCCCCAATTAGAGGAATATGCCCATGTTTGACACAAATGGCACATTGACAATTCTGAAACAGAGCACAAAGGCTGGCTCAAAGGCTCCTCACTAGAACAGAGATGGTTAAGAGAAGATCTGAAAGAGGGATACAAGATTCCGAAGGGTTCTGAGAAGGTAACCCAGGAAAAACTATTTCCACTGGTCGGCGAGTCAGTAACTAGAGGGCAGAAATTTAAGATCATCACCAAAAGAAGGGAGAGGTTAGGACAGTTTATTTACATAGAACATGGAATACCTGTGACCACAGTGGTGGAAGCAGAATCCACTATAGCTTTTAAAAAGGAAATGGATAAATATTTGAAAAAGAAAAACTTAAAAGTGCATGGAGGAGAAGCAGGGGAATGGGACTAAATGGAGAGCTCTTTCAGAGAGAGACAGAGAACAGGAATAATGGGCCGCAGGACATTCCAAACCTCTTTACAGCCAATTAAGTACTTTTGAAGTGTGGTCACTGTTGGGATGTAATGAAACACAGCAGCCAAGTTGCACACAGCAAGCTCCCACAAACAGCAATGAGATAAATGACCAGATAATCTATTTTAGTGATGTTGGTTGAGGGATAAATATTGGGCTAGGACACCGGGGAGCGCTTCTTCGAAATAGTGCCATGGGATCTTCTACGTCCACCTGAGAGAGCAGATGGGACCTCGGTTAAACGTCTCATCCAAAAGGCAACACCTCTGACAGTGCAGCACTCCCTCGGGAGTGTCAGCCTGGATTGTGTGTTCAAATCCTAGAGTGGGACCTGAACCCACAACCTTCTGACTCAGAGGCAAGAGTGCGACCCACTGAGCCACAGCGGACACAAGGAATGGGACTAAGGAGAGAGCTCTTTCAGAGAGAGGGCATAGGCATGATGGGCTGAACAGCCTTCTTCTTTGCTGTATACTATGATTCTGAGTGCGCGTGCACAAGCGATCCCGTTACACCGTTTCTCTGGGAGAACCCCAACGAAGATTCAACCCCATAATCCTGATGTAATAGGGGGAACAGTCATGTGAGGTTCCAGCAGAGAAAGCTGCACCTTCAAGGATTGGGCCAAGGTGTTTAGTAAAAGACTAACATTGATTGTCTCATACTGTACAGCACACAGTTACCTTTACAAAGCTGGATATTAAAGGTACGAGTCAGTGATCAGAGGCAAATGATGTTCAATCTGAACAAGTACAAGGTTCTGCATAATGGAATAAAAATAGGAGTGCGCATGCACTCCATGGGTGGGATTGAGCTCGCTCAGGAGGGAAATTAACAGAGACCCAGGGGTGCTAATTCTCTTGACTATCTAACCGACAGCCCAGCACTCTAACACAATAGCTATCAGCCTATTGAACTCAGAGCCCAGCACTTTACCACTGGCAGTGGTAGCATTCTTACCTTTGAGTCAGAAGGTCGTGGCTTCAGCCTCCACTTCAGAGACTGGAGCACATAATCCAGGCTGACACTCCCAGTGCAGTACTGAGGGAGTGCTGCACTGTCAGAGGTGCCGCCTTTCAGATGAGACATTAAACTGAGGCCCCGTCTGCCTGTTTCCGTGGTGCAGCTGGATGCTAATGATTCTGTGGCACTAGTAGAAGAGTATGGGAATTCTCCCAGTGCCCTGGCCAGCATTCCTCCACCAACAGCAGTTGAACTGCTTATTCAATGCATTGCTGTTTGTGTGACCTTGCTGTGCAGAAAATGGTTGTCACATTTACCCACATAACGACAATCACTGCACTTCAAAGTCATTCATTGCACCTGAAGCACTTTGGGATCAAATCAAATCAAATCAACTTTTATTGTCATTGTTAGTGCACAAGTGCAGTACAACGAAATGTAGGCTTGCGGCTCCCGAGAGTGTACATTTAGATTAAGACATTTAAACATTCAACATACATTTGGCTTGTAATACATTAACATAAACATAACCATAATAAAGTGCATTGGCAGATGTGCAGGCTTTAGAGTTTATTTGTGGAGTTCAGTAGGATGACAGCCCTGGGAAAGAAGCTGTTCCTAAATCTGGTCGTACGGGTGCGAATGCATCTGTAGCGTCTCCCAGATGGCAGGAGGGCGAACAGACTGTGGCTGGGGTGGGTAGGGTCTTTGATGATGGACCGTGACCTCCGTAAACAGCGTTTCTGGTATATGTGCTCTATGGTCGGTATGTTCCTGAGCGATGTGCTAGGGTTCTATATAAATGCAAGTTCTCTCTACTCCTCCCTCTCTCTCACTAGAACTAACAATCTATCTAAATAGGAGCCGAAGACTGTACCATTAGAATTATGCTTCAGTGTTAGTTGAAACTCTATTGCTGCTCAGTCAGACTGTACACTAAATCAGATCGTACAGTGAATTAAAATTCAATAAACATTGTCTCTTAACAGAGTGGGTTCTCTTCCCTTGTTCTTGGGCAGGAAAGGAAAGGAGGGGTCTGTGGAACTAAAATAACAGCCACTGGATCACCCTTGTGATTCAACATTCTCTTCACAGAGAGGTGAATGTGAAAGCAAAGTCAAGCTATCCAAGTCTTTACAAATAAAAGTGTTTGAAATGCGTCTAACTTGAGTGTGGATATGAAGAGGGCCTAACAGGACCACAAGGGCACAGGAGAGTGATTCGATGTTACACAGCACTGTATGAGCAGGCACTCTGCACTCACACAATACAGCTGGTTGCAGCATTATGATTTTTTAAGTGTTTTTTAAATTATGTTTTGATGAAGGACTGTGCACATCAAGATAATTCCTTACATTACAACAGTGACTACACTTCAGAAGTACTTCATTGGCTGTAAAGTGTTCTGGCACATCCTGAGGTCATGAAAGGTGCGATAGAAATGTAAGTCTTTCTTTCTTCATATCTGGGAAACAATGCACAATGGGAACAATTACATGTGAGTCCCATTGGTGTCGTTTATCGGATATGGATTGTATGTGCTGGAGGAAACAAAACAAAAACTGAGGGAATGATTAAATACAGTCTGACACCCAAACAGAGCAAAACACACAGATGCTTCAACAGACAAATATTCCTCCTAATAAATGAGGGCTCAACATCAAACCTCAGCATCACACCCGATTTATTTTTGTTTGCTCTCATCTCACAATAAAACAGAGTGAGGCAAATTCCTTCAGCGTGGGAGGTCAGGCCTCCAGTAGCCTGCCTCCTTCAGCTGGGTGGCCAGCTTCAGAAGGTGCCCATACTGCTTAATGCGAATCCAGGGTTGGAGTGGACGGCTTGTATCAGATCCCCACCCCTGCCTCCTAGCCAAAGATGAGATACCCCAAGAGAGTGACACATCTTAAGTAACGGACAATCAAAGTGTTGAGGAAACTACAAATCATGTGGGTAAATGTCACTAATTAAAACCCAAAGATCACTCCCAGGAACTAATTATCAGGCCAGGAAGGTAAAGATGCTGAAACAGAAAGGTTAAGAAGATGCAGTTCTGGAGACAGAAGGATTGATGAACTTGGCAGATGGCAGAGTTCATCCATTGAACAAGCATTGGGCTTGTTGGGCGCCACAGCCCTTCCCTGTTCCTGAAAATTCTTCTCCTGTTGCCATTCTTTGGATTGCTATAAGTGACGGCCCCAACACCCAATGCTGTATGAGATTGAACTGGTGCAAAGACTGATTCATCGTGACACGGAGAAAGATAATATCCATCAGATCATTACAGTCTGCCTGTCAGCTCCACTTCACTTCAACCTAAAACCTATCTAATACCCAGGAGTGAGTTACAGGCTGGAATCTAATCGAGGGGTTCGGTGGGGTTTATATATAGAATAACAGATACCTGGGAGTGAGTTACAGGCTGGAATCTAATCGGGGGGTTCGGGGGGTTTATATATAGAATAACAGATACCCGGGAGTGAGTTACAGGCTGGAATCTAATCGAGGGGTTCAGGGGGTTTATATATAGAATAACAGATACCCGGGAGTGAGTTACAGGCTGGAATCTGATCGAGGGGTTCGGGGTTTACATATAGAATAACAGATACCCGGGAGTGAGTTACAGGCTGGAATCTAATCGAGGGGTTTGGTGGGGTTTATATATAGAATAACGGCTACCCGGGAGTGCGTTACAGGCTGGAATCTAATCGTGGGGTTCAGTGGGGTTATATACAGAATAACAGATACCCGGGAGTGAGTTACAGGCTGGAATCTAAACGAAAGGTTCGGGGTTTAGATATAGAATAACAGATACCCGGGAGTGAGTTACTGGCTGGAATCTAATCGAGGGGTTCAGGGGGGTTTATATATAGAATAACAGACACCCGGGAGTGAGTTACAGGCTGGAATCTAATCGAAGGGTTCAGGGGGTTTATATATAGAATAACAGATACCCGGGAGTGAGTTACAGGCTGGAATCTAATCGAGGGGTTCGGGGGTTTATATATAGAATAACAGATACCCGGGAGTGAGTTACAGGCTGGAATGTAATCGAAGGGTTCAGGGGGTTTATATATAGAATAACAGATACCCGGGAGTGAGTTACAGGCTGGAATCTAATCGAGGGGTTTGGGGGTTTATATATAGAATAACAGATACCCGGGAGTGAGTTACAGGCTGGAATCTAATCGAGGGGTTTGGGGGTTTATATATAGAATAACAGATACCCGGGAGTGAGTTACAGGCTGGAATCGAATCGAGGGGTTCGGGGGTTTATATATAGAATAACAGATACCCGGGAGTGAGTAACAGACTGGAATCTAATCGAGGGTTTCGGGGGTTTATATATAGAATAACAGATACCCGGGAGTGAGTTACAGGCTGGAATCTAATCAAGGGGTTCGCGGGGTTTATATATAGAATAACTGATACCCGGGAGTGAGTTACAGGCTTGAATGTAATCATGCTTGAATAAAATTCTTTTTCTGTCCAAAAACCTTACTTCCTATTATCAAGACTTCTCATTCAACTTAGTTGCATTAACTGTCATGATGTAGGTTCAGGATTGGGACTCTCAGTGGCTCCTTGGATTGAGGTTCTGATGTCTCCGTCATTAAGAAAGAACGAACTGGCATTAATAAAGCGCCTTTCATGAACGCGGGACGTCCCAATGTGCTTTTGAAGTGTAGTCACTGTTGTAATGTCGGAGACGCGGCAGCTAATCTGTGCACAGCGAGCTCCCACAAACAGCAATGACCAGATAATCTGTTGTTTTGTTATGTTGATTGAGGGATAAATATTGGCCAGGACACGGGGATAATTCCCCTGCTCTTCTTTGAAATAGGGCCATGGGATCGTTTACGTCCACCTGAGAGAGCAGACGGGGCCTCGGTTTAACATCTCATCTGAAAGACGGCACCTCCGACAGTGCAGCACTCCCTCAGCGCTGACCCTCCGACAGTGCAGCGCTCCCTCAGCACTGCCCCTCTGACAGTGCAGCACTCCCTCAGCACTGACCCTCCGACAGTGCAGCGCTCCCTCAGCACTGACCCTCCGACAGTGCAGCATTCCGTCAGTACTACTCCTCCGACAGTGCAGCGCTCCCTCAGCACTGCCCCTCCGACAGTGCAGCACTCCCTCAGCACTGCCCCTCCGACAGTGCAGCACTCCCTCAGCACTGCCCCTCTGACAGTGCAGCGCTCCCTCAGTACTGACCCTCCGACAATGCAGCACTCCCTCAGTACTGCCCCTCCGAAAGTGCAGCGCTCCCTCAGTACTGACCCTCTGACAGTGCAGCACTCCCTCAGCACTGACCCTCCGACAGTGCAGCACTACCTCAGCACTGACCCTCTGACAGTGCAGCACTCCCTCAGCACTGACCCTCCGACAGTGCAGCGCTCCCTCAGCACTGACCCTCCGACAGTGCAGCGCTCCCTCAGCACTGACCACTTAAGGGGGAGGGTGAGCAGGCAGAGGTCGTGGTCCGCATTGGGACCAACGACATAGGTAGGAAGGGGGATGAGGTCCTGCATCAAGAATTTAGGGAGCTAGGTAACAGATTAAAGGGCAGGACCTCAAAGGTTGTAATCTCTGGATTACTCCCAGTGCCACGTGCTAGTGAGTATAGAAATAGGAGGATAGTGCAGATGAATGCGTGGCTAAAGAGTTGGTGTAGGAGGGAGGGTTTTAGTTTCCTGGATCACTGGGCCTGCTTCTGGGAAAGGTGGGACTTGTACAAGTCGGACGGATTGCACCTGAACCAGAGCGGGACAAATATCCTTGCGGGGAGGTTTGCTAGCACTGTTGGGGGGGCTTTAAACTAACTTGGCAGGGGGATGGGATACAGAGGGGAGCTGAAAGAGGGGGTGATGTGCTGCCAATTATAGAGAAAAGAACAAGTCAGCTTGGTAGACGGCAAATATACAAGGGCAAGGCTGGATGGCATCTATTTTAATGCAAGGAGTCTTGCAAATAAGGTGGATGAACTGAAGGTGTTGATAAACACATGGGAGTATGATATTGTTGCTATCATGGAGACATGGTTGAGGAAGGGGCAAGACTGGCAGCTCAATATTCCAGGGTACAGAATCTTCAGGTGAGACAGAGGGGGAGGTAAAAGAGGAGGGGGTGTCGCAATATTAATTAAGGAGTCAATTACTGCAGTAAGGAGGGATGCTATATTAGCAGGTTCCTCTAATGAGGCCATATGGGTGGAGCTTAAAAACAAAAAGGGGGCAAGCACTTTGCTGGGAGTGTACTATAGGCCTCCAAACAGTCAGGGGGAGATAGAGGAACAGATATGTAGGCAAATCTCAGAGAAATGTGCAAATAATAGGGTAATAATAATGGGGGATTTCAACTTCCCCAATATTAACTGGGATAGTCAAAGTGTGAAAGGCTCAGAGGGTGTAGAATTCTTAAAGTGCATCCAGGAGAGCTTTTTGAGCCAGCATGTAGAAAGTCCTACAAGAGAGGGGGCGGTACTGGACCTAATTCAAGGGAATGTGGCCGGCCAAGTGGAAAAAGTGCTAGTAGGTGAGCACTTTGGTGACAATGACCATAATATGGTGAGATTTAAGGTGGTCATGGAAAAGGACAGGGATGGGCCGGAAATAAAGGTTCTAAATTGGGGGAAGGCCGATTTTAATAGGATAAGGCAGGATCTGGCCAAAATGGACTGGGATCAGCTACTTGTAGGAAAATCCGCATCGGAGCAATGGGAGGCTTTCAGAAGGGAGATTGAGATCATACAATGGCAACATGTTCCCGTAAAGGTCAAGGGTGGTTCCAAAAACCACAGGGAACCTTGGATGTCAGGGGATATACGAGAATGGATTAAGAAAAAAAGGAGGGCTTTTGGCAGATACAAAAGGCTAAAGATGGAGGAAGCCCTAGAGGAGTACAAAAAGTGCAGGAGGATACTTATAAAAGAAATTAGGAGATCAAGGAGGGGCCATGAAATAACACTGGCGAGCAAAATAAAGGAAAATCCTAAGATGTTTTATAAGTATATTAAGGGTAAGAGGATAACTAGGGAAAAAATAGGGCCCATTAGGGACAAAAGTGGCAATGTGTGTGTGGAGCCGGAAGATGTAGGAGGGGTTCTAAATGAATTTTTTGCATCTGTTTTCACTATGGAGGAGGACGATGTAGACATAGAAATAGGGCGGGGGGACTGTGATATGCTCGAACATATTAACATCGAGAGGGAGGAGGTATTGGCGGTTTTAGCAGGCCTAAAAATGGATAAATCCCCAGGCCCGGATGAAATGTAACCCAGGCTGCTGTGTGAGGCAAAGGAAGAGTTTGCGGGGGCTCT
Source organism: Somniosus microcephalus (assembly GCF_052327205.1). Taxonomy (NCBI): domain Eukaryota; kingdom Metazoa; phylum Chordata; class Chondrichthyes; order Squaliformes; family Somniosidae; genus Somniosus; species Somniosus microcephalus. The sequence continues at coordinate 8,965,306 of NC_141019.1, forward strand.
AACACATATATTCAGGACCTCTCTGGCCACAGGGGATGTGCCAGAGGACTGGAGAACCGCTAATGTAGTACCATTATTCAAGAAAGGAAGTAGGAAAAAACCGGGGAACTATAGGCCAGTGAGCCTAACATCAGTGGTAGGAAAATTATTGGAAAAAATTCTGAGGGACAAAATTAGTCTCCACTTGGAGAGACAAGGATTAATCAGGGATAGTCAACATGGCTTTGTCAAGGGAAATCATGTCTGACTAATTTGATTGAATTTTGAGAGGGGGTGACTAGGTGTGTGGATGAGGGTAACGCAGTGGATGTGGTATACATGGATTTCAGTAAGGCCTTCAATAAAGTCCCGCACAGGAGACTGGTCAAGAAGGTAAGAGCCCATGGAATCCAGGGTGCCTTGGCACATTGGATACAAAACTGGCTTAGTGGCAGAAGGCAGAGGGTGATGGTCGAAGGTTGTTTTTGTGACTGGAAGCCTGTGGCCAGTGGGGTACCACAGGGATCGGTGCTGGGTCCCTTGCTGTTTGTTGTCTACATTAATGACTTGGATATGAATGTAAAAGGTATGATCAGTAAGTTCGCGGGTGATACAAAAATTGGTAGGGTGGTAACTAGCGAGGAGGGTAGCCTCAGTCTGCAGGACGATATAGATGGGTTGGTCAGATGGGCGGAACAGTGGCAAATGGAATTTAACCCGGAAAAGTGCGAGGTGATGCACTTTGGGGGGACTAACAAGGCAAGGGAATACACAATGAATGGTAAGACCCTAGGCAAGATGGAGGGGCAGAGGGATCTGGGTGTGCAAGTACACAGATCCCTGAAGGCGGCGGAACAGGTGGATAAGGTGGTAAAAAAGGCATATGGGATACTTGCCTTCATTAGCCGAGGCATAGAATATAAGAGCAAGGAGGTTATGATGGAGCTGTACAAAACACTGGTTAGGCCACAGCTGGAATACTGTGTGCAGTTCTGGTCGCCACACTACAGGAAGGATGTGATTGCTTTGGAGAGGGTGCAGAGGAGATTCACCAGGATGTTACCAGGGCTGGAGCGCTTCAGCTATGAAGAAAGACTGGGCAGATTGGGTTTGTTTTCCTTGGAGCAGAGGAGGCTGAGGGGGGACATGATTGAGGTGTACAAAATTATGAGGGGCATAGATAGGATGGATACTGAGGAGCTTTTTCCCTTAGTAGAAGGGTCAATAACTAGGGGGCATAGATTCAAGGTAAAGGGCGGGAGGTTTAGAGGGGATTTGAGAAAGAACTTTTTCACCCAGAGGGTGGTTGGAGTCTGGAACTCACTGCCTGAAAGGGTTGTCGAGGCAGGAACCCTCACAACATTTAAGAAGCCTTTGGATGAGCACTTGAAATGCCATAACATACAAGGCTACGGACCAAATACTGGAATATGGGATTAGATTAGACAGGGCTTGATGGCCGGCACGGACATGATGGGCCGAAGGGCCTCTATCCGTGCTGTATAACTCTATGACTCTATGACTCTATGACCCTCCGACAGTGCAGCGCTCCCTCAGTACTGCCCCTCCGACAGTGCAGCGCTCCCTCAGCACTGACCCTCCGACAGTGCGGCGCTCCCTCAGCACTGCCCCTCCGACAGTGCGGCGCTCCCTCAGCACTGCCCCTCCGACAGTGCAGCGCTCCCTCAGCATTGACCCTCCGACAGTGCGGCGCTCCCTCAGCACTGCCCCTCCGACAGTGCGGCGCTCCCTCAGCACTGCACTGGGAGTGTCAGCCTGGATTTTGTGCTCAATTCTCTGGAGTGGGACTTGAACCACAACCTACTGACTCAGAGCCGAGAGTGATAGCCACTGACATGCTTCTACACAAAAAACAAATTCTTGAACTGACTGGGCAACTCCACAGGCAACTTACTAGTTCTGTTTTAAAAATGTAGCCTTTTTGACACATCTCACTCTTAAAAATAACCTCAGTTTGTAGAAAGCGCCCAATTTTCATCAAAATCCATAGAAATGTAAATCCTGGTCTATCTGGGGCATCGGCTTTACATCTGGCAGCAAGGGGAAAATCTCCCCCCAAGAGAACCACAGTGGGAGCGTGTCTCAGTGCCAAACTTTACCCTCTGCCATGTGGCGTGCTCTGATCTGCTCCCTTATACAGGGCTGCAGAAATGTGTATGCTTGCGCTGTCTGTTGTGTTTGCACTGCCATTAACGCATCCAGTCCACACCATCTCTCTCAGCGCTTCCGACCCGACTTGTAATTAGTCGAGCTCTCATCCAGTGTGGGACTGGCCAGCCCGCACATTTCTAAAATGTAAACCAGACATCAAAGATCAGGTTTTTGAAACAGGAGCCCACATTTTCAGCTCACTTCTCCGGCTCACACGCTCGTTAAGGCTTTCAACTGAAGTTTCACCGGCAGCAAAGCAAACGTCATTTAGTCACGGTCATGACCCCAGTCCCCCTGCTCACTCCTATCCTATCTCTGCATTCGGCAAAAGATGATTAATAAGACAATGCCGTTGTTCCTCATTGTCCCTTGCCCTCTACTTTATTCCCGTTATCTCCGAAATATGCTTTCCACTTCAATGACTGTCTCTCAGACTTGGCAAATATTACAGAGCTGCAAACACAGGAACCTCTGAGGTTTTCCCACAGCGGGTTCTCCATCTGTGTCACTGCTAGCTGTAATTCTGCTTTTGATTGCTTGTGGCTCCAAGACAGCAGTAGCCGTTTACAGCCCAGTCTCTCTTTCTCTCTATCTGTGTCTCACACCCATTCACCAGTAGCCCTTTTGTCTGCTTAAACATTCCTTGGCACAGAGAGACAAGCTGGTCTTTCACTCAGCCCCCAGCCTTTAGCGAAAACAGACAGGCCTCACGAGGAACAGTGTGCTTGGAGCGGAGTGTCCTCAGCCACCTGAAGGAACCAAGTTATTTGCCAGCTGAAGTCTAGAGGCCACCCCTCCCCCACTCTGAGATTGTGGCTGTCATTTCTAATAGGCCTCATTTCTCTGACTGCAGCCAGCCTTAAGCTGATACAAGTTGAATAAACATAATTGTTATTGGTGAAAGGCAATTAAGGCTCATAGGCCTTCTGGTTTATGTACAATAAGCAATTCCAGCCTTAGAACATCATGCATCTGAGGCTGGCATCAAGGGGCCTCCTGTCTGTCGAAAGCCCTGAGCCTTCTTTTGCCTCTGATTTTCTCCCCATCTCTCCTGAAGGTGTTGTCTGTTGCTGAGGTACATTTCCATGGGCACCGGCAGCCATCCAGTCCCTTACCCAATTGACCATACATCATGTGTGTGTGTGTGTGTGTGTGTGTGTCAGCGGGTTATTTGACCGCACGAGGGCATCCCAGGTCCAGCCTGATCCTGACCTCACCTGATGCCCACACATGCATTCTTCACTCAATCACTCAACAGCAATCTGGAACTCTGGCCGATTTTTCTGCTCCGTAACCGAGGGGAACCAATGCTTATTGCAGCAGGTCAAAGACCACGCTGACTGAGATCAGCTAGTTCGGCAAAGATCTGTGGTGGAACCCGGGGCCTTTCTGGTCTGTTGTGGCCCAGTAACACAACCGATGCGGCATTTAGCCATCGAGCCACCAGAGGACCATCTTAGCACATCTACCAAGTGTGCTCAGTACAGAAATGGAATGAATGGATACTCCATTTGGCTGGGACATTCGTGACCAAAAGCCCTTTCAGACACGTCAGCCGGAATTTTCAGGTCGGGTGCGGGCAGTCGCCATGGCGGGTCGCGACCCCGCTCCTCATTCCATCCCGCTCCTGAGATCGACTTTCCGTTAATGGCGCCTATTAAGGCAGCCCTGCATATTACCCGGCCCTATTAAATGGTGCGGGTCTGATGACATCATTGATGGCACATTTTCAACCGGGATATTTAAAGGAAACACGGCCACATTGCCTTTGAAGGTTCATCTAGGAGTGTGCAGTCACTGTACTGGAACTTTTGAGTGTTCCAAACACTTGGGAATATGACTGCACAGAGGCAGGGGGCTGCACCCAGCTTCTCAGATGACTCCCTCCATATGTTTGTGGAGGGAGTAAGAGCACGCAGGGAGGTCCTCTTCCCTTCTGATGGGTGGAAGAGACCTCCCCAGTGTTGTGTCGGTACCTTTCTACCCAGACACAATTTAGGACTCAGAACTGAGAGATTCAAACATGAAGTGCTTTATTGGAAGGAAAGGAAGTTCTGGGAAGTTCCAAACAAAGAGAGCTAAACTTAACAGAGAACACCCAACCATTTATCTGCTGTGACAGCGCCACCACAGGTGGGAGGAGAACACACAATACATAACATATTCCTCCCCTCTTAAATGGAAGGTCCACATTATTCCTCAACAGGTAAGTTACTTTCAATGCACTCAATGAACCTAGGGTAGAGGTAGACTGCCTCAACCCCTGACTTTACCCTGGGGTTTATTCTGCCCCAGTCTTGTGGGTAAGTCACTAAGCCTACAGATCCAAGCGTCTTGGAGGCCACCGCTCTCCGACAGGATACCGGCGGTCATCGCTGGCTTCCACAGCAGTAGGCATTGACACAGGCCTGGATGGAGAAGGTGCCTGTGTCAGTCGAAAGTCAGGAGTTTGCACAGGTGGAACAGTCTCTTTGACTTCCTGTGTTGGAGAAGAGCACTGTGGCAAAGGATGCTGGTTTGCGGTATCATCCGGAAACAGTTCAGGCCAACCAGCCGTTGGAGCCTCGGTGGCTGCCTCTGCTCCTAGCAACAGTTGATCTGTGTGTCTTTTCCAGACGACGTCCTCAGCAGTCTCAACCGTGTAAGACACAGGGCCCGTCTGCGCGATCACAGTAGCAGGAACCCATTTCGGTCCAGTGTGGTAGTTTCGAGCTAGGACGTGCTCTCCCGGATGAAACCGTCTCTCCTTGTCTCTTTTCTCTCTCTTTTCAACTTGAGCTTGTTGTTGACGATGGACAACCTGCTCTGCCCTTGGAGGTGTGAGTAAGTCAAAACTTGTCCGCAGCTGCCTCTTCATCATGAGCGAAGCGGGGGAAGTTTTGGTTGTGGTATGCGGCTCGTTCCTGTAGGACAACAGGAAGCTGTTCAGACGTTGGTGGATTGAGCCCTGACCTTGCGATGCCTTCAAGGCGTGCTTCAAAGTTTGCACAAACCTTTCTGCCTGGCCGTTAGTAGAGGGATGATAGGGCGCAGACCTGATGTGTTGGACACCATTCACATGCAGGAAGGTTGCAAACTCCTGTGATACAAATTGTGGACCGTTGTCACTTACGAGTTGTTCCGGTGAGCCATAACAGCTGAACATCTCACCAAGTTTCTCAATTGTTTTCTCTGCCGTGGTAGACCTTATCACAGCGACCTCCGGCCACTTGCTACGAGCGTCTACAAGCACCATAAACATCTTCTCTTCGAAAGGACCGGCGAAGTCCACATGTACTCGCTGCCACACTTCTGCAGGCCAATCCCAGGGGTGTAGGGTTGCCAGCTGTGGAACATTCCGGACCCTTTGACATGGGGAACATGTTTTGGCTTTCTCCTCAATATTCCCATCGAGACCTGGCCACCAGAAGTAGCTTCTTACCATTTCCTTCATCCGAACCATCCCACTGTGGCCTGTATGAAGTTGTTGCAGTATAGGTTCCCTCAGAGGTGGCGGAATGATGACACGGCATCCCCAAAGAAGACAACCTGCCTGGATGGAGAGCTCATTTCTTTTTGAAACGTAAGGTTTCAAACTAGGAGAATCTCCTATAGCTCTCCCTCGAATGACATCGTCCATTACCTCAGACAGGACTGGATCGTTGCGGGTGTACCTTCGCACCTGAACTGCAGTGGCAGGTGCTCCCTCCACTTGTCTAAAGTAGAAGATGTCTATCTGACGAGGCTCTGGGGGAGAGAGAGGCAAGGGTAGCCTCGAGAGACCGTCTGCGTTGCCGTGCAAGTCTGATTTGCGATATTTGATCTCGTATGTGTGTCCTGACAACAGTAAAGCCCACCTTTGCATCCTGCTTGCAGCGAGAGACGGAATTCCGGTGTGGGGCCCGAAGATTGAAGTCAATGGACGGTGGTCCGTCAGGAGTGTGAACCTTCTCCCAAACAGGTAATGATGAAATTTTCGAATTCCAAAAATGATTCCCAAGGCCTCGCACTCAATCTGTGCATAGTTACTCTCGGCCTTGTTCAAGGTGCGTGATGCAAAGGCGATAGGTTTCTCTTCACCCGAAGGCATGATGTGGGATATGACTGCTCCCACACCATATGGTGATGCATCACATGCTAGCTGCACGGGTAGCTTTGGGTCGAAGTGTGTCAGGACCTCTGATTTCAGCAATGCTTTCTTTGCTTGGGCGAAAGCTTCGTTGCACAGTTCAGTCCATTTCCATGTTTTGCCTTGACATAGCAACTGATGTAACAGCTTCAGCAATGTTGCTAAGTCTGGAATAAACTTCCCATAGTAGTTAAGTAGCCCCAGAAATGAACGTAACTGGCTCACATTCTGGGGTGCTGGGGCCTCCACGATCGCCTTGACCTTTGACAGCGCCTTATGCAGGCCAGTAGTGTCAATCACATGCCCCAGGTACTCAACTGAAGACTGAAAGAATTCACATTTGCCTTTACGAACTCTGAGTCCGTACTCTTTCAGTCGTTGTAATGTCGCATCCAAGTTCAGAAGATGATCCTCCTCATTTGTCCCAGTGACAAGGATGTCGTCCAGGTAGCACTGGACTCCTGGCAGTCCACTCAAAATCTGATCCATTGCCCTTTGGAATAGAGCAGGGGCTGACGTAATTCCAAACGGAAGGCAGCAGTACCTGTATAGCCCCTTGTGTGTGACAATTGTCAGCAGCTCCTTTGATTTGTCATCGACATGCATTTGTAGATAAGCCTGGCATAAGTCTATTTTGCTGAACTTTTGCCCTCCGGCCAGGACCGTAAAAAGATCATCAATGAGGGGAAGACGGTACTGTTCCGCAGACAGCACCGGGTTAATAGTCACTTTAAAATCCCCGCAGATTCGAACAGATCCATCCTTTTTCAGGACAGGAACAATGGGTGTGGCCCATTTGCTCATGCTCACAGGCTCCAGGACTCCATACTCGACTAAGGCCTCCAAGTTAGCCTCAACTTTTGGCCTAATTGCATAGGGTACAGGTCTGGCTTTGTGAAACTTCGGCTTGCTGTCAGGTTTAATGTCCAGTCTTACGCTGATCTTTTTCATGCTCCCAAGTTCCCCATTGAAGAGTTCTGCATGTTTGTTTAACACTGCAGTCAGACCTGACTCCCCTTTTGACATAATGCGGACTGCAGGCCAGTCCAGCGTGATTTTCTCTAGCCACGCACGTCCCAGTAGCGATGGGTAATTTCCCTTTACCACATATAGTGGCAGTTTTGCAGTCTGTCCGTTCAATTTAACTGTTACCTCAATGACGCCTCTCGTGGCCACACGTCCGCCGGTATACGTCTTTAGCACAATGTTTGTCGGCTGAAGGGTAAGATGCTTTAGCATTTTGTTGTAGACAGTGTCTGAAACAAGGGACACAGCCGCGACTGTGTCCACCTCCATCCGCACTGATTGTCCCTCCACCAGTGGTGACACCCAGTAGCCATTTGAACCACCTGCAACCGTCAATATGTGCACCTCTTCCTCCTCAGAGGTGTCGCGCCCCTGTTTTGCTTGTTCCATCATACTGCACTGAATGAACACTCTTTTTCCTCTCTTGTCCAAATACAGACATTTTGCTTCCATGCTTCCCAGCTCTGTCTGTTCTTTTTTTTACCTCTACAGGCGCATTCAATGTGACCCTTTTTACACAATTTCGGCATTCCAGCTCCGTACACCAGCAGTCATTAGCGTGATGGTCCGTTTTCCCACAACGGTAACATGTGCCGTTCCGCGCACCTTTAGGCTCAGACGACACCTTGTGAACTCTCCCTGTTGAACTCAACTGGTGAGCCTCCTTTTCCGCCATCTCCATGGAGACACTAACTTCAATGGCCTTTTCAAGAGTAAGGTTGTCCTCAGTAAGAAGGCGCTTCTGTGTGGCTGCATTTTGCAGACCACACATGAGTCTGTCTCTAATGGTCTCCTTCAGCACCTCCTTGAACTCGCAGTGTTCTGATAACCTTTTTAAAGCAGCAATAAACACCGTCACTGATTCCCCCTCCTCTTGATTCCGTTTGTGAAATCTAAATCTCTCAGCAATAACCAGATGTTTTGGTGAAAAATGTGCTCCAAGAATTTCCACTAGTTGCTTATATGTTTTAGTTCCTGGCTTACCTGGCCGCACGAGGCTGCAAAGTAAATTGAATGTCTTCGGCCCGATTACACTCAAAAAGGTAGGCACGACCTTTTCATTTGCCACCGCATTCGCCAATACAAAATAGTCAAAATGTTCCGTATATGCGCTCCATTGCTCCACATTTTCATCAAAATCACCGATGTTTCCTAATATAGTAGCCATCTCACGTTTCAAATTAAAATGTCTGTTTTCTCACTGCACCCATAACGTACACAGATTCATCCGCTCCTCGTTGCCACTTGTTGTGTCGGTACTTTTCTACCTAGGCACAATTTAGGACTCAGAACTCAGAGATTCAAACATGAAGTGCTTTATTGGAAGGAAAGGAAGTTCTGGCAAGTTCTGAACAAAGAGAGCTAAACTTAACAGAGAACACCCAACCATTTATCTCCTGTGACAGCGCCACCACAGGTGGGAGGAGAACACAAAATACATAACACCCAGCAGACCAAAGGAGCCTGGCTCCAAATAGTAGAGGAGGCACAAGCAGGGATGTTGTCAGGAGGACCTGGGTGCAGTGCCGCAAACAGTTCAATGATCTCATTAGAGGCAAAGCCACACTCAACTTCATCCTGCTGTGCCTTTCATCACATCCCCATTACTCTGCCTTCCCTACCCTGCTCCTGCACATCCTTACTCACACCTACTTACCTTGCACGACCACCCATCCTTCTCTCTCTATGTACATAATCACATCCCCATCTCACTATCCCTCCCTCACACTCACCCTCATCCTAATGCAATCATACCAACTAACACACAAGGAGCCCACTTGGCATTGCCACCCCACTCCATCATAGTATCCCTCTAAAGATCTAACCCATCCATTCCTTACACTCATTCCATCATTCTCACTCAACCTTCTCTTCTTTCCCTCCTTGCAGGAGAAGAGAGCCCACAATAACAGGGAGAGGGAGAGAACCGGAGGTGGCACTCCATCATTGGCCACCTTAACAGCAGCAGAGGAGGTCGCCCTGGAAGTCTCAGGAGTCGCAGGGCAGCTGGAGATGGGAGATGGAGAGAGGGGGACATCTCAGCAACTTAGTGACAGAATTATATCTCACACAGCCACATGGCATACAGCAGTCACTCATTTGGGGATTGATGTCAGCAGCCAGTGATTGTTCCTCATGTGGATAGTGGTATCATTACCCATTCATGATATGACATATTTAACTCATCTCTTTACTGTCCCACAGGTCCATCAAGAGCACCCCCCACCCCACTGTCCAGGAGGAAGAGCAAGGTAACTCCTCAGAGGAGCCGCCAGCCTCTGAGGGCGCACCGTCACCAGACATAAGCACACCCAGCACCAGCGCAGATACGCACACCTCGCTGGGTGCCACGCCAGATAGAGTAGTGTCGTCATCTGGTGTCTCACAACTCACAAGTGAGCAAAAGCGGATGGTGGGGTCAGGGACAGCAGTGGAGACTCCTGGCCAGAGGCCACAGGACACTCCCTGCTCTGATCAGCTGCATGCATCCAGAAAGAGGGCGATCCTGGAGGTGCAGCAAGAAGTTCCGGAGGCTCTGACAGGTTTTGAGGCCTCAAAGTCTGCAAATGTGCAGAGAATGGAGGAGTCCATCTTCAACATGAGCACCACCGTGTCGCAGGCGATGGCAACTGTAGGCTCTTCCATGGATAGGATGGCAACCTGCATGGAGCAGCTAATGCGCCACTCACAGAAGCACATGGTCTCTATGGATAATAGATGGCTAGCTATGAAGCATAGATGGCAGAGGTGTGGTAAACCACTGTTTGTATTCCACTGTGTACATGCCTGTACATGCCTCGGCTGACTCCTCCCACGAGTCCAGGTATAAAGGTGACTGCTCCACAGTCCCTCTGTATTCTGGACCGGTCGACCACTCGAGGCACACCTTCATTCTCTTGTTAATAAAAGCCTGTTAGTTACTCGCTTAATCCCAGTCTTGAGTTATTGATAGCGCATCAATTTTATTAACAAGATTTTTATAATGGAGAAGATCCTCACACCAGCATGCCTGGACTTAGATCATTGGGAGGCGGACTCATCCACCAAGTTTACTCACTGGCTTAGGTGTTTCGAAAAATTCCTGATTGCCTCCGCTGCAACGGTCAAATCGGACGAGGACAAACTGGATGTCCTGACCTCCAAAGTGAACCACCAAGTGTACTCGGTCATCCAGGACGCGACCTCGTACGCGGATGCTATCAAGCTCCTCAAGGACCAGTACACGCGCCCAGTGAACGAGGTGTACGCTAGGCACCTCCTGGGGAGTCGTAAACAACAACCTGGGGAATCGACCGAGGAATACCTTCAGGCACTGTCTGTGCTTGGCCGGGCCTGTGGTTGTAAGGATGTAAAGGCCGCCGTGTACACAGAGGAACTTGTCCGGGACGCTTTTGTAGCGGGCCACAGGTCCAATTACACCCGACAGCGACTGTTGGAGCAGAGTGACCTCGATCTCAACAAGGCCTCTGAACTCGCACTGTCATTGGACGCAGCCTACCGGGGCATGGATGCCTACTCCTCTGCACCGTGGACGCCGCGGGGAACGACAGCCTGGGACACAGTAGGACCGTCTCATAGCGCCGTGCCACCCCAGCCACATCCCAGCAACGGCCCAACTACCGCAGCAGTGTCCCAAGGCCAGACAGCAGTGCCCCAAGGCCAGAAATGCTACTTCTGTGGCCAGGCCAAACACCCAAGAGTGCGCTGCCCGGCGAAAAATGCGATCTGCTCGGGCTGCGGGAAGAAGGGACACTATGCCAGCGTCTGCAGAGGCAAAGCCACCCTGAACCCCAGCAGCGCCGCGTGTGGGCTGTACGGGCCGCCATCTTGGGCCTCCCCAGCCATGTGCGAACCACCTGAACAGCAGCCATTTTGGACGCCTCCAGCCACATGGGGATCATGGACGCCGCCATCTTGGATGACAGCCGGGACACAACAGGCCCCCAACACCGCCTCACCTGATACCCGCAGCGACACACCGACCCCTACGCTGGCCTCCGTTACGCTGGACCAAGCGAGACCGCACCAACTGGCCCGGTCCACAATGGACATTAAGGTAAATGGTCACGAAACAATCTGCCTTTTTGACTCTGGGAGCACGGAGGGCTTCATCCACCCCGACACGGTGCGGCGTTGCTCTCTCCCAGTCCTGCCTGCGCACCAGCGGATTTCTATGGCCTCCGAGTCCCAGTCGGCGGACATTGGCGGCTACTGCGTGGTGACACTCGTAGTAGACGGGACTGTGTACGATAATTTTAAACTTCTGGTCCTGCCCCACCTCTGCGCTGTCGTTCTACTGGGGTTAGATTTTCAGTGCCACCTTAAAAGTGTTACGATGGCGTACGGTGGACCCCTCCCCCCACTCACAGTCCGCAGCCAGCAGCTTCAAAATTGCGCGCCGCGCACCAGGTGCAACCTCTCCACACTCAGAGTCACCCCCCCCCCACTGTTTGCTAACCTCACCCCCGACTGTAAGCCCATCGCCACAAAGAGCAGGCGATACAGTGCCGGGGACAGGGTTTTCATTAAAACCGCAGTGGAGCGGCTCCTGAAGGAGGGGATTATTGAGGGCAGCACCAGCCCCTGGTGAGCCCAGGTTGTGGTCGTTAAGACCGGCGAGAAGCAGCGCCTGGTCATCGACTACAGCCAGACAATAAATCGCTACACCCTGCTGGACGCTTACCCACTCCCCCGCATAGCTGATATGGTCAACCAGATCGCGCAGTACCGCGTCTTCTCGACCATTGACCAGAAATCAGCGTACCACCAGCTCCCTATCCACCCTGAGGATCGCCAGTATACTGCCTTTGAGGCAAACGGCCGCCTCTATCACTTCCTTAGGGTTCCCTTTGGCGTCACCAACGGGGTCTCCGTCTTCCAAAGGGAGATGGACCGGATGGTCGATCAAAATGCGTTGCAGGCCACTTTCCCATATCTGGACAATGTGACCATCTGCGGCCATGACTTGCAGGACCAAGACGCAAACCTCAAAAAATTCCTCCGCACCGCCCAACTCCTGAACCTGACGTATAACAAGGAGAAGTGCATATTCCGCACAACCCGCCTCGCCATCCTTGGCTGTGTTGTGGAACACGGAGTCATCGGTCCCGACCCCGACCGGATGCGTCCCCTTATGGAACTCCCACTGCCCCACTGCCTCAAGGCCCTGAAGAGGTGCCTAGGGTTTTTCTCCTATTACGCCCAGTGGGTCCCCTACTATGCGGACAAGGCCCGTCCGCTGATCAAGTCCACCTCCTTTCCCATGACGGCAGAGGCCCGCTTAGCCTTTCACCGTATCAAGGAAGACATTGCCAAAGCCACCATGCACGCAGTGGACGAATCCATCCCCTTCCAGGTGGAAAGCGACGCGTCCGACTTTGCCCTGGCCGCTACCCTTAATCAGGCGGGGAGACCCGTGGCCTTCTTTTCACGAACCCTCCAGGGCCCGGAGACCAGACACTCCGCTGTTGAGAAGGAGGCCCAGGCTATTGTGGAGGCTGTGCGTCATTGGAGGCACTACCTGGCCGGAAAACGATTTACCCTGCTCACTGACCAGCGTTCAGTTGCTTTTATGTTTACCAACAAGCAGAGGGGAAAAATCAAAAACGACAAGATCTTGAGGTGGAGAATCGAACTTTCCACCTACAATTACGAGATCTTGTACCGACCCGGGAAGCTCAATGAACCCCCGGATGCTCTATCGCATGGCACCTGCGCCAGCGCGCAGATCAATAGACTGCGGGCCCTCCACAATGACCTCTGCCACCCGGGGGTCACCAGGTTCTTCCACTTCATCAAGGCCCGCAACCTGCCTTACTCCATTGAGGAGGTCAGGACCATGACCAGGAACTGCCAAGTCTGCGCTGAGTGCAAACCGCACTTTTATAGACCAGACAGGGCTCACCTGATAAAAGCCACTCGCCCCTTCGAGCGCCTGAGCGTCGATTTTAAAGGGCCTCTCCCCTCCTCCGACCGCAATGTGTACTTCCTCAACATTATTGATGAGTACTCCCGTTTCCCGTTCGCCATCCCCTGCCCGGACATGACCAGTGCCACGGTCATTAAATGTCTGAACGACCTCTTCACCCTGTTCGGTTTCCCCAGCTATATCCATAGCGACCGGGGCTCATCGTTTATGAGCGACGAACTCCGCCAGTACCTGCTCGCTAGGGGTATTGCCACAAGCAGGACCACCAGTTACAACCCCCGGGGGAACGGACAGGTGGAAAGAGAGAATGCGACAGTTTGGAAGGCCGCCCTGCTAGCCTTAAAGTCTAGGGGCCTTCCGACCTCCCGCTGGCAGGATGAGCCCCCTGATGCGCTCCACTCTATTCGGTCACTGCTTTGCACTGCCACTAACACCACCCCTCATGAGAAAATGTTTGTCTTCCCAAGGAAGTCCACATCGGGGACATCGCTACCACCATGGCTGACGTCTCCAGGGCCGGTCCTACTGAGAAGACACGTGAGGACCCATAAAACGGACCCCCTGGTCGAGACGGTCGACCTCCTCCACGCCAACCCCCAGTATGCTTACATTGCGTACCTGGACGGGCGGGGGGACACAGTCTCCATACGAGACCTCGCACCCTCGGGGGCCGCAGTAACCCACAACCCACTACCACCCCCCCCCCACGATCCAATGTCCAGCCCCAGCAGACGGCAGGCCTGGTCCCCGCGACCCGCTCGACACCCACGAGGACTACACACCAGTGCCCCAGCCTACGCGGGACTCGACGCCGGAAACTTCACTACCCCTGCCGTTGCCACGTCGATCACAGCGGCAGACAAGACCTCCGGAGAGACTACAATACACTAACTTTTAATACACTTCACCCCGCCGGACTCATTTTTAAACAAGGGGTGAATGTGGTAAACCACTGTTTGTATTCCACTGTGTACATGCCTGTACATGCCTCGGCTGACTCCTCCCACGAGTCCAGGTATAAAGGTGACTGCTCCACAGTCCCTCTGTATTCTGGTCCGGTCGACCACTCGAGGCACACCTTCATTCTCTTGTTAATAAAAGCCTGTTAGCTACTCGCTTAATCCCAGTCTTTTGAGTTATTGATAGCGCATCAAGAGGCTCATCGACCTTCTCTCTAGGAGGGATGTCAGCGCAGACATGGGTCCTCATGACCCCACTGCTGTGCAGCAAGGTGCTCTCCGGCTCCTTGCTAGCAGGGAAGTGCTGGTGGCCCATGAGAGGGATGATGGTGAGAGGGGACATGGAAGTGGGGGCTCCTCTCAAAGCGCTCACACTTCTCCCCCGTTGCCCCCCCCCCACCCCAGTCAGAGCCCCAAATGGCTCCTCGGATCACGATGGCCGAGTCTGCCCCTGCACAGTCGCAGGAGGAGCAGACTTTAGTGAGGCCATCACAGGCTCCAAAACCCAGAGGACAGCCACCAAAAGTGTCTAAGCATTCACAGCAGGGAAGTGAGCAGCCTGCCTCTACCTCTGCTGAAGCCACAGGGGTAGCACCTCGTAGAAGCACACGTAAGAGAAAGATGAAACACAAGTAGATGCACAAGGGTAACCACTTGGATGTTTTAATAAATGTTTGTGTAAAGTTTGTTACTTTGATGTCACAGATAAAAATATTTATTTTTACCACTTTCCGGTCATGGAAAAATTTGTGTGCAACTTTGGAAGTGGCTTCGTTAGTTGGAGTGAATGGTCAGACATAAGGTTACCTCCAGCAATGGTGGTCAGAGTGAAAGGAATGGCTTGGCCATTATAGGGATGCTTTATGGTGTTGCTGTGGGGTGGTGGGAACCTGGCGCAGTACGTGGCAACCATATGGGTGTACTGTGTAAAGTTAAATAAATCTGGCCATGATGAGGCCATCCTTGGCCTCCCAGGCAGCAATGTGCTCCAGTGCTGGTGGGATCTAGCCCGCAGGTTCCTCCTGCTCCTCCTCCTCGTCTTCCAGCTGATGCTCTTCCTCCTCCTCCGAAGAGGCTGTGCGCTCAGTGCCTTGCTCCTTATGCAGCTCTAATCCTCGTTGCTGCGCTGTGTTGTGCAGCGCGCAGCAGACCACGACGATTCTGGAGACCCTGGCTGGTGCGTACTGAAGGGCTCCTCTAGATCTGTCAAGGCATCTGAAGCGCATTTTCAGCATGCCTATTGTTTGCTCTATGACACATCTGGTGGAAATGTGGCTCTCATTATATCTCTCCTCGGCCTCAGTACTTGGCCTTCTCAAGGCTGTTATGAGCCACGTCTTCAGTGGATAGCCCTTGACTCCAAGCAGCCAGCCGCAAAGTCTGTTTGGAGGAGTGAAGAGCTGAGGGAGGGTGGACTGGCGCAGGACGAAAGAGTCATGAATTTGGCGCACACATGCATGATGATCCTCCTATGGTTGCAGACCAGCTGTACATTGAGGGAGTGGAAGCCTTTGCAGTGACAAAGACTCCGGAGTTATGATCGGGTGCCCTGATGGCCACGTGTGCAGTCGATGATGCCCTGCACCCGTGGGAAGCCAGCCAGAGTGGCAAAGGCCAGCGCGCGCGCTCAGTAACACTGGCTTCATCAGTGGCAAAGTTGATATAATTGGCTGACTTGTCAAAGAGGGCATCGGTGACCTGTGTGATGCATCTGAGGGCAGCCGACTGCGAGATGCTGCAAATGTCTGCTGCAGATCCCTGGAAGGATCCTGCGGTGAAGAGGTTGAGGGCAATGGTGACTTTGACAGCCACTGGTAAGGCGTGTCCATTCGCTCCTCTGGGCTGCAGGTCTTACTCCAGCAAATGGCTGCCACGACCTGGCGCGATAGCCTGCGTTTCCTTTGGCACTGCTGCTCCGTCATGTTGAGGAAGCTCATCCTCTGCCTGTAAACCCTGTGTTGGGGGTATCGCTTCCGGTGCGGTGCAGCCCTGCGCTGATGTCCTCTGTCCTGTGCAACATCAGGTGGTTGAGGAGACGATTGGTGGTGTTGTTGTTGGTTCTGCTGGTGTTGTTGGTGCTGCTGGTGTTGGGGCTCATCATAGTCCGATTCTGAGGATCAAGGAGAGAGAATATAAATGGCACCCATGCTGATGGAATAGATGGCAGGTCAAGTAGAGATGACAGAAACGATCTGTCAATAGTGACAGTGGATCCTGACTTTGCCGAAAAGACTTGCAAACTGTAGAAAGCTAAATCTGTGCTGACAATGCAATCAGCAACAACGTCTGCTTTAGGAAAGTGACCAGCTGTCAGGTGGGAGTTTTTAATTGTACTTTCCATGCTTACACTAATGAGCTGGATCAATGGCCACGCAACTTCTGCCGAAGGTTCACAGACGTGGTTCCTGAGCTGCGTGATTCCCGTGCTCATCCAGGGAAATGTGGAAGGTTAAAAAGACTCTTAAGGGCCTGACAAGTACCAGGTAATGGTCTCAATTATCTTGGTCGCCTCTGCCGTTCGGGTCGCTGCCACGCTGGCTAACCCGCTCGAGGGAAAGGCACGTGGGGGCGGGGTCCCGACCTGCTCCAAGGTTTTTCAAATTTCCCACCCGACCCGCCTCCAATCGTGCCCGCACCGACCCCAGAAAATTCCGGCCATTAGTAGAACGCTGGGGAGCCACAGCCTCTGCCATTAAATGACCAAAAGGTAGAGTGAAGATTTCTGGGTTAGTATTTGGGTTGTCATTGGCCTGGTGTCTCCAGGAATGAATCTCCTGGACGCTGCTGCGAACAACCCAGGAAAAACAATCATGCAGGGATGAAAAAAATTGAGTGTTGTTTTCATTTGCCTTGAACATGAGTTAGTATTGGATTCCTGGCCTTTTCAGAGGGGCTGTAAACCTGTTAAAGGCTTTATATGCCTTTTGTTAAACTCTGCCATTGTAATAATTAAACAGATCCAGTATTCCTTTCTTCAACTGGATACACTGATAAAATGCACACCAAACATCGCTGTAGTTTAAACATGATTGGCACTTAACCTTGCACTGACTGAAACCCATTCCCTCGCCTCATCATTATTCCAGATGTGTGCAGTTAACCTTCGTGATTCATTTGCAGGTGTTGAAGTTTCCTCTTGTACGTCGCCTCAGTGTTTGTGTACCTTTGTGTACTTACTGCTCACTCCGTGTTCCTGGTGCAGTCGTGAACGAGTGTGAGAGAGTGGCCCCGATTTTGACTCCGGGCCAGTTTTTTGCGGGTGAGCAGTGGTGTGAGTTACACATTTGCACTGCCGCTGGGCCTCATTTAAATCCCGGCAGGAGGTCGGGGGGGAAGCGGTGGAAAATTGCTGCTGCTCCTCCTGGCCCCACAAGGAAAGTTTTGTTAAAGTGCCTTTTTGGGCCTCTTCTGGCCCTGATCCACTTCCGCGCTGGAGTGGCCTCGTGGGAAACTCACTGCCACTTCTTGCTCAGGCTGCCGATGTAAAAATTGGAGTCGGGTCCCGATGACATCAGCAAGGCCCGATGCACTTGAGTTAAAAAAAGACCCCGCTGTCTCAGGGTGGGTGTCCGTGCTGCCTGCTCAGTGGAGCAGATTAAAATCCCAATCGGTCAGATCCCACCTGCTCTGGGGGGGGGGGGGGGGTAAAGTGACCTGGGAAATTTTAACTGCCCACCCTAGGGTTCCCATACCTCCAGAATTGACTGGGAGTCTCCAGTAATTAAAGATTAATCTCCGGGAAGCTGCTGTAGTTATAAAAATATTGGAGATGCAAAAAAAATGGCTGTTTGACTGGGCTGGAGGCAGGAGGTCATGTGATGAAACTCATGGAATACGGCCAACGAGAGTCGGCAAATCCGACACAACCGCATGGCTTACGCTGGGAAAGTGAGGCTAAATACGCCACCACTGGTACAGTGCACTGGTGGGTGAGAGTGAGAGACACTGGTACAGTGCACTGGTGGGTGAGAGTGAGAGACACTGGGACAGTGCACTGGTGGGTGAGAGTGAGTGACACTGGGACAGTGCACTGGTGGGTGAGAGTGAGAGACACTGGGACAGTGCACTGGTGGGTGAGAGTGAGAGACACTGGTACAGTGCACTGGTGGGTGAGAGTGAGAGACACTGGGACAGTGCACTGGTGGGTGAGAGTGAGACACACAGGGACAGTGCACTGGTGGGTGAGAGTGAGAGACACTGGTACAGTGCACTGGTGGGTGAGAGTGAGAGACACTGGGACAGTGAACTGGTGGGTGAGAGTGAGAGACACTGGGACAGTGCACTGGTGGGTGAGAGTGAGAGACACTGGGACAGTGCACTGGTGGGTGAGAGTGAGAGATACTTGGACAGTGAACTGGTGGGTGAGAGTGAGAGACACTGGGACAGTGCACTGGAGGGTGAGAGTGAGAGACACTGGGACAGTGTACTGGTGGGTGAGAGTGAGAGTCACTGGGACAGTGAACTGGTGGGTGAGAGTGAGAGACACTGGGACAGTGCACTGGTGGGCGAGAGTGAGACACTGGGACAGCGCACTGGAGGGCGAGAGTGAGAGACACTGGGACAGTGCACTGGTGGGCGAGAGTGAGAGACACAGGGACAGTGCACTGGTGGGCGAGAGTGAGAGACACTGGGACAGTGCACTGGTGGGTGAGAGTGAGAGACACTGGGACAGTGCACTGGTGGGTGAGAGTGTGAGAGACACTGGGACAGTGCACTGGTGGGTGAGAGTGAGAGACACTGGGACAGTGCACTGGTGGGTGAGAGTGAGAGACACTTGGACAGTGCACTGGTGGTTGAGGGTGAGAAACACTGGGACAGTGCACTGGTGGGTGAGAGTGTGAGACACTGGGACAGTGCACTGGAGGGTGAGAGTGAGAGACACTGGGACAGTGCACTGGTGGGTGAGAGTGTGAGAGACACTGGGACAGTGCACTGGTGGGTGAGAGTGAGAGACACTGGGACAGTGCACTGGTGGGTGAGAGTGTGAGACACTGGAACAGTGCACTGGTTGGTGAGAGTGTGAGACACTGGGACAGTGTACTGGTGGGTGAGAGTGAGAGACACTGGTACAGTGCACTGGTGGGTGAGAGTGAGACACACTGGGACAGTGCACTGGTGGGTGAGAGTGAGAGACACTGGGACAGTGCACTGGTGGGTGAGAGTGTGAGACACAAGAACAGTGCACTGGTGGGTGAGAGTGTGAGACACTGGGACGGTGCACTGGTGGGTGAGAGTGAGAGACACTGGGACGGTGCACTGGTGGGTGAGAGTGACAGACACTGGGACAGTGCACTGGTGGGTGAGAGTGAGAGACACTGGGACGGTGCACTGGTGGGTGAGAGTGAGAGATACTGGGACAGTGCACTGGTGGGTGAGAGTGAGAGACACTTGGACAGTGCACTGGTGGGTGAGAGTGAGAGACACTGGGACAATGCACTGGTGGGTGAGAGTGAGACACACTGGGACAGTGCACTGGTGGGTGAGAGTGAGAGACACTGGGACAGTGCACTGGTGGGTGAGAGTGTGAGAGACACTGGGACAGTGCACTGGTGGGTGAGAGTGAGAGACACTGGGACAGTGCACTGGTGGGTGAGAGTGTGAGACACTGGAACAGTGCACTGGTGGGTGAGAGTGTGAGACACTGGGACAGTGTACTGGTGGGTGAGAGTGAGAGACACTGGTACAGTGCACTGGTGGGTGAGAGTGAGACACACTGGGACAGTGCACTGGTGGGTGAGAGTGAGAGACACTGGGACAGTGCACTGGTGGGTGAGAGTGTGAGACACAAGAACAGTGCACTGGTGGGTGAGAGTGTGAGACACTGGGACGGTGCACTGGTGGGTGAGAGTGAGAGACACTGGGACGGTGCACTGGTGGGTGAGAGTGACAGACACTGGGACAGTGCACTGGTGGGTGAGAGTGAGAGACACTGGGACGGTGCACTGGTGGGTGAGAGTGAGAGACACTGGGACAATGCACTGGTGGGTGAGAGTGAGACACACTGGGACAGTGCACTGGTGGGTGAGAGTGAGAGACACTGGGAAAGTGCACTGGTGGGTGAGAGTGAGAGACACTGGGACAATGCACTGGTGGGTGAGAGTGAGAGACACTGGGACAGTGCACTGGTGGGTGAGAGTGTGAGACACTGGGACAGTGCACTGGTGGGTGAGAGTGAGAGACACTGGGACAGTGCACTGGTGGGTGAGAGTGAGAGACACTGGGACAGTGCACTTGTGGGTGAGAGTGTGAGAGACTCTGGGACAGTGCACTGGTGGGTGAGGGTGAGAGACACTGGGACAGTGCACTGGTGGGTGAGGGCGAGAGACACTGGGACAGTGCACTGGTGGGTAAGAGTGAGAGAAACTGGGAAATATAACTGGTGGGAGAGAGTGAGAGACACTGTGAGCCTGCACTGGTGGGTGAGAGTGAGAGACATTGACAGTGCACTGGTGGGTGAGAGTGAGAGACACTGGGACAGTGCACTGGTGGGTGAGAGTGTGAGACACTGAGACAATGCACTGGTGGGTGAGAGTGAGAGACACGGGGACAGTGCACTGGTGGGTGAGAGTGTGAGACACTGAGACAATGCACTGGTGGGTGAGAGTGAGAGACACGGGGACAGTGCACTGGTGGGTGAGGGTGAGAGACACTGGGACAGTGCACTGGTGGGTGAGGGTGAGAGACACTGGGACAGTGCACTGGTGGGCGAGTGTGAGACACACTGGTACAGTGCACTGGTGGGGGAGAATGAGACACACTGGGACAGTGCACTGGTGGGTGAGAGTGTGAGACACACTGGTACAGTGCACTGGTGGGTGAGAGTGAGACACACTGGGACAGTGCACTCGTGGGTCAGAGTGAGACACTGGGACAGTGCACTGGTGGGTGAGAGTGTGAGACACTGGGACAGTGCGCTGGTGGGTGAGAGTGTGAGACACTGGGACAGTGCACTGGTGGGTGAGAGTGAGAGGCACTGGGACAATGCACTGGTGGGTGAGAGTGAGAGATACTGGGACAGTGCACTGGTGGGAGAGAGTGAGAGACACTGGGACAGTGCACTGGTGGGTGAGAGTGTGAGACAATGGGGTAGTGCACTGGTGTGTGAGGGTGAGAGACTCTGGAACAGTGCACTGGTGGGTGAGAGTGAGAGACACTGGGACAGTGCACTGGTGGGTGAGAGTGAGACACACTGGGACAGTGCACTGTTGGGCGAGGGTGAGAGGCACTGGTACAGTGCACTGGTGTGCGAGGGTGAGAGACACTGGTACAGTGCACTGGTGGGCGAGAGTGAGAGACACTGTGACAGTGCACTGGTAGGTGAGAGTTAGAGACACTGGGACAGTGCACTGGTGGGTGAGAGTGAGAGACACTGGGACAGTGCGCTGGTGGGTGAGAGTGTGAGACACAGGGACAGTGCACTGGTGGGTGAGAGTCTGAGACACTGGGACAGTGCACTGGTGGGTGAGAGTATGAGACACTGGGACAGTGCACTGGTGCGTGAGAGTGAGACACACTGGGACAGTGCACAGTTGGGTGAGAGTGAGAGACACTGGGACAGTGCACTGGTGGGTGAGAGTGAGAGACACTGGGACAGTGCACTGGTGGGTGAGAGTGAGAGACACTGGGAAAGTGAACTGGTGGGTGAGAGTGAGAGACACTAGGACAATGCACTGGTGGGTGAGAGTGAGAGACACTGGGACAGTGCACTGGTGGGTGAGAGTGTGAGACACTGGGACAGTGCACTGGTGGGTGTGAGTGAGAGACACTGGGACAGTGCACTGGTGGGTGAGAGTGAGAGACACTGGGACAGTGCACTTGTGGGTGAGAGTGTGAGAGACACTGGGACAGTGCACTGGTGGGTGAGGGTGAGAGACACTGGGACAGTGCACTGGTGGGTGAGGGCGAGAGACACTGGGACAGTGCACTGGTGGGCAAGAGTGAGAGATACTGGGAAATATAACTGGTGGGTGAGAGTGAGAGACACTGGGACAGTGCACTGGTGGGTGAGAGTGAGAGACACTGGGACAGTGCACTGGTGGGTGAGAGTGAGAGACATTGACAGTGCACTGGTGGGTGAGAGTGAGAGACACTGGGACAGTGCACTGGTGGGTGAGAGTGTGAGACACTGAGACAGTGCACTGGTGGGGGAGAGTGAGAGACACGGGGACAGTGCACTGGTGGGTGAGGGTGAGAGACACTGGGACAGTGCACTGGTGGGTGAGGGTGAGAGACACTGGGACAGTGCACTGGTGGGTGAGTGTGAGACACACTGGTACAGTGCACTGGTGGGTGAGAGTGCGACACACTGGGACAGTGCACTGGTGGGTGAGAGTGAGAGACACTGGGGTAGTGCACTGGTTTTGTGAGGGTGAGAGACACTGGAACAGTTCACTGGTGGGTGAGAGTGTGAGACAAAGGGATAGTGCACTGGTGGGTGAGAGTGAGAGACATTGGGACAGTGTACTGGTGGGTGAGAGTGAGAGACACTGGGACAGTGAACTGGTGGGTGAGAGTGAGAGACACTGGGACAGTGCACTGGTGGGTGAGAGTGAGACACACTGGGACAGTGAACTGGTGGGTGAGAGTGAGAGACACTGGGACAGTGCACTGGAGGGTGAGAGTGAGAGACACTGGGACAGTGTACTGGAGGGCGAGAGTGAGAGACACTGGGACAGTGCACTGGTGGGCGAGAGTGAGAGACACAGGGACAGTGCACTGGTGGGCGAGAGTGAGAGACACTGGGACAGTGCACTGGTGGGTGAGAGTGAGAGACACTGGGACAGTGCACTGGTGGGTGAGAGTGTGAGAGACACTGGGACAGTGCACTGGTGGGTGAGAGTGAGAGACACTGGGACAGTGCACTGGTGGGTGAGAGTGAGAGACACTTGGACAGTGCACTGGTGGTTGAGGGTGAGAAACACTGGGACAGTGCACTGGTGGGTGAGAGTGTGAGACACTGGGACAGTGCACTGGAGGGTGAGAGTGAGAGACACTGGGACAGTGCACTGGTGGGTGAGAGTGTGAGAGACACTGGGACAGTGCACTGGTGGGTGAGAGTGAGAGACACTGGGACAGTGCACTGGTGGGTGAGAGTGTGAGACACTGGAACAGTGCACTGGTTGGTGAGAGTGTGAGACACTGGGACAGTGTACTGGTGGGTGAGAGTGAGAGACACTGGTACAGTGCACTGGTGGGTGAGAGTGAGACACACTGGGACAGTGCACTGGTGGGTGAGAGTGAGAGACACTGGGACAGTGCACTGGTGGGTGAGAGTGTGAGACACAAGAACAGTGCACTGGAGGGTGAGAGTGAGAGACACTGGGACAGTGCACTGGTGGGTGAGAGTGTGAGAGACACTGGGACAGTGCACTGGTGGGTGAGAGTGAGAGACACTGGGACAGTGCACTGGTGGGTGAGAGTGTGAGACACTGGAACAATGCACTGGTTGGTGAGAGTGTGAGACACTGGGACAGTGTACTGGTGGGTGAGAGTTAGAGACACTGGTACAGTGCACTGGTGGGTGAGAGTGAGACACACTGGGACAGTGCACTGGTGGGTGAGAGTGAGAGACACTGGGACAGTGCACTGGTGGGTGAGAGTGTGAGACACAAGAACAGTGCACTGGTGGGTGAGAGTGTGAGACACTGGGACGGTGCACTGGTGGGTGAGAGTGAGAGACACTGGGACGGTGCACTGGTGGGTGAGAGTGAGAGACACTGGGACAGTTCACTGGTGGGTGAGAGTGATAGACACTGGGACGGTGCACTGTTGGGTGAGAGTGAGAGACACTGGGACAGTGCACTGGTGGGTGAGAGTGAGAGACACTGGGACAGTGCACTGGTGGGTGAGAGTGAGAGACACTGGGACAATGCACTGGTGGGTGAGAGTGAGACACACTGGGACAGTGCACTGGTGGGTGAGAGTGAGAGACACTGGGACAGTGCACTGGTGGGTGAGAGTGTGAGACACAGGGACAGTGCACTGGTGGGTGAGAGTCTGAGACACTGGGACAGTGCACTGGTGGGTGAGAGTATGAGACACTGGGACAGTGCACTGGTGGTTGAGAGTGAGACACACTGGCACAGTGCACTGGTGGGTGAGAGTGAGACACACTGGGACAGTGCACAGTTGGGTGAGAGTGAGAGACACTGGGACAGTGCACTGGTGGGTGAGAGTGAGAGACACTGGGACAGTGCACTGGTGGGTGAGAGTGAGAGACACTGGGAAAGTGCACTGGTGGGTGAGAGTGAGAGACACTGGGACAATGCACTGGTGGGTGAGAGTGAGAGACACTGGGACAGTGCACTGGTGGGTGAGAGTGAGAGACACTGGGACAGTGCACTGGTGGGTGAGAGTGAGAGACACTGGGACAGTGCACTTGTGGTTGAGAGTGTGAGACACACTGGGACAGTGCACTGGTGGGTGAGGGTGAGAGACACTGGGACGGTGCACTGGTGGGTGAGGGCGAGAGACACTGGGACAGTGCACTGGTGGGTAAGAGTGAGAGATACTGGGAAATATAACTGGAAGGTGAGAGTGAGAGACACTGGGACAGTGCACTGGTGGGTGAGAGTGAGAGACACTGGGTCAGTGCACTGGTGGGTGAGAGTGTGAGAGACACTGGGACAGTGCACTGGTGGGTGAGAGTGAGAGACACTGGGACAGTGCACTGGTGGGTGAGAGTGAGAGACACTGGGACATTGCACTGGTGGTTGAGGGTGAGAGACACTGGGACAGTGCACTAGTGGGTGAGAATGTGAGACACTGGGACAGTGCACTGGAGGGTGAGAGTGAGAGACACTGGGACAGTGCACTGGTGGGTGAGAGTGTGTGAGACACTCGGACAGTGCACTGGTGGGTGAGAGTGAGAGACACTGGGACAGTGCACTGGTGGGTGAGAGTGTGAGACACTGGAAAAGTGCACTGGTTGGTGAGAGTGTGAGACACTGGGACAGTGTACTGGTGGGTGAGAGTTAGAGACACTGGTACAGTGCACTGGTGGGTGAGAGTGAGACACACTGGGACAGTGCACTGGTGGGTTAGAGTGAGAGACACTGGGACAGTGCACTGGTGGGTGAGAGTGTGAGACACAAGAAGAGTGCACTGGTGGGTGAGAGTGTGAGACACTGGGACGGTGCACTGGTGGGTGAGAGTGAGAGACACTGGGACGGTGCACTGGTGGGTGAGAGCGAGAGACACTGGGACAGTGCACTGGTGGGTGAGAGTGAGAGACACTGGGACGGTGCACTGGTGGGTGAGAGTGAGAGACACTGGGACAGTGCACTGGTGGGTGAGAGTGAGAGACACTGGGACAGTGCACTGGTGGGTGAGAGTGAGAGACACTGGGACAATGCACTGGTGGGTGAGAGTGAGACACACTGGGACAGTGCACTGGTGGGTGAGAGTGAGAGACACTGGGACAGTGCACTGGTGGGTGAGAGAGAGACACACTGGGACAGTGCACTGGTGGGTGAGAGTGAGAGACACTGGGACGGTGCACTGGTGGGTGAGAGTGAGACACACTGGGACAGTGCACTGGTGGGTGAGAGTGGTGACACAGGGACAGTGCACTGGTGGGTGAGAGTCTGAGACACTGGGACAGTGCACTGGTGGGTGAGAGTATGAGACACTGGGACAGTGCACTGGTGGGTGAGAGTGAGACACACTGGGACAGTGCACTGGTGGGTGAGAATGAGACACACTGGGACAGTGCACAGTTGGGTGAGAGTGAGAGACACTGTGACAGTGCACTGGAGGATGAGAGTGAGAGACACTGGGACAGTGCACTTGTGGGTGAGGGTGTGAGACACTGGAACAGTGCACTGGTTGGTGAGATTGTGAGACAGTGGGACAGTGTACTGGTGGGTGAGAGTGAGAGACACTGGTACAGTGCACTGGTGGGTGAGAGTGAGACACACTGGGACAGTGCACTGGTGGGTGAGAGTGAGAGACACTGGGACAGTGCACTGGTGGGTGAGAGTGTGAGACACAAGAACAGTGCACTGGTGGGTGGGAGTGTGAGACACTGGGACGGTGCACTGGTGGGTGAGAGTGAGAGACACTGGGACGGTGCACTGGTGGGTGAGAGTGACAGACACTGGGACAGTTAACTGGTGGTTGAGAGTGAGAGACACTGGGACGGTGCACTGGTGGGTGAGAGTGAGAGACACTGGGACAATGCACTGGTGGGTGAGAGTGAGAGACACTGGGACAGTGTACTGGTGGGTGAGAGTGAGAGACACTGGGACAGAGAACTGGTGGGTGAGAGTGAGAGACACTGGGACAGTGCACTGGTAGGTGAGAGTGAGAGACACTGGGACAGTGCACTGGTGTGTGAGAGTGAGAGACACTGGGACGGTGCACTGGTGGGTGAGAGTGTGAGAGACACTGGGACAGTGCACTGGTGGGTGAGAGTGGGAGACACTGGGACAGTGCACTGGTGGGTGAGAGTGAGAGACACTGGGACAGTGCACTGGTGGGTGAGGGTGAGAGACACTGGGACAGTGCACTCGTGGGTGAGAGTGTGAGACACTGGGACAGTGCTCTGGAGGGTGAGAGTGAGAGACACTGGGACAGTGCACTGGTGGGTGAGAGTGTGAGAGACACTGGGACAGTGCACTGGTGGGTAAGAGTGAGAGACACTGGGACAGTGCACTGGTGGGTGAGAGTGAGAGACACTGGGACAGTGCACTGGTGGGTGAGAGTGAGAGACACTGGGACAGTGCACTGGTGGATGAGAGTGAGAGACACTGGGTCAGTGCACTGGTGGGTGAGAGTGTGAGAGACACTGGGACAGTGCACTGGTGGGTGAGAGTGAGAGACACTGCGACAGTGCACTGGTGGGTGAGAGTGAGAGACACTGGGACAGTGCATTGGTGGTTGAGGGTGAGAGACACTAGGACAGTGCACTGGTGGGTGAGAATGTGAGACACTGGGACAGTGCACTGGAGGGTGAGAGTGAGAGACACTGGGACAGTGCACTGGTGGGTGAGAGTGTGAGAGACACTGGGACAGTGCACTGGTGGGTGAGAGTGAGAGACACTGGGACAGTGCACTGGTGGGTGAGAGTGTGAGACACTGGAACAATGCACTGGTTGGTGAGAGTGTGAGACACTGGGACAGTGTACTGGTGGGTGAGAGTTAGAGACACTGGTACAGTGCACTGGTGGGTGAGAGTGAGACACACTGGGACAGTGCACTGGTGGGTGAGAGTGAGAGACACTGGGACAGTGCACTGGTGGGTGAGAGTGTGAGACACAAGAACAGTGCACTGGTGGGTGAGAGTGTGAGACACTGGGACGGTGCACTGGTGGGTGAGAGTGAGAGACACTGGGACGGTGCACTGGTGGGTGAGAGTGAGAGACACTGGGACAGTGCACTGGTGGGTGAGAGTGAGAGACACTGGGACAGTGCACTGGTGGGTGAGAGTGAGAGACACTGGGACAATGCACTGGTGGGTGAGAGTGAGACACACTGGGACAGTGCACTGGTGGGTGAGAGTGAGAGACACTGGGACAGTGCACTGGTGGGTGAGAGAGAGAGACACTGGAACAGTGCACTGGTGGGTGAGAGTGAGAGACACTGGGACAGTGCACTGGTGGGTGAGAGTGTGAGACACAGGGACAGTGCACTGGTGGGTGAGAGTCTGAGACACTGGGACGGTGCACTGGTGGGTGAGAGTATGAGACACTGGGACAGTGCACTGGTGGTTGAGAGTGAGACACACTGGCACAGTGCACTGGTGGGTGAGAGTGAGACACACTGGGACAGTGCACAGTTGGGTGAGAGTGAGAGACACTGGGACAGTGCACTGGTGGGTGAGAGTGAGAGACACTGGGACAGTGCACTGGTGGGTGAGAGTGAGAGACACTGGGAAAGTGCACTGGTGGGTGAGAGTGAGAGACACTGGGACAATGCACTGGTGGGTGAGAGTGAGAGACACTGGGACAGTGCACTGGTGGGTGAGAGTGAGAGACACTGGGACAGTGCACTGGTGGGTGAGAGTGAGAGACACTGGGACAGTGCACTTGTGGTTGAGAGTGTGAGACACACTGGGACAGTGCACTGGTGGGTGAGGGTGAGAGACACTGGGACGGTGCACTGGTGGGTGAGGGCGAGAGACACTGGGACAGTGCACTGGTGGGTAAGAGTGAGAGATACTGGGAAATATAACTGGAAGGTGAGAGTGAGAGACACTGGGACAGTGCACTGGTGGGTGAGAGTGGGAGACACTGGGTCAGTGCACTGGTGGGTGAGAGTGTGAGAGACACTGGGACAGTGCACTGGTGGGTGAGAGTGAGAGACACTGGGACAGTGCACTGGTGGGTGAGAGTGAGAGACACTGGGACATTGCACTGGTGGTTGAGGGTGAGAGACACTGGGACAGTGCACTAGTGGGTGAGAATGTGAGACACTGGGACAGTGCACTGGAGGGTGAGAGTGAGAGACACTGGGACAGTGCACTGGTGGGTGAGAGTGTGTGAGACACTCGGACAGTGCACTGGTGGGTGAGAGTGAGAGACACTGGGACAGTGCACTGGTGGGTGAGAGTGTGAGACACTGGAAAAGTGCACTGGTTGGTGAGAGTGTGAGACACTGGGACAGTGTACTGGTGGGTGAGAGTTAGAGACACTGGTACAGTGCACTGGTGGGTGAGAGTGAGACACACTGGGACAGTGCACTGGTGGGTTAGAGTGAGAGACACTGGGACAGTGCACTGGTGGGTGAGAGTGTGAGACACAAGAAGAGTGCACTGGTGGGTGAGAGTGTGAGACACTGGGACGGTGCACTGGTGGGTGAGAGTGAGAGACACTGGGACGGTGCACTGGTGGGTGAGAGCGAGAGACACTGGGACAGTGCACTGGTGGGTGAGAGTGAGAGACACTGGGACGGTGCACTGGTGGGTGAGAGTGAGAGACACTGGGACAGTGCACTGGTGGGTGAGAGTGAGAGACACTGGGACAATGCACTGGTGGGTGAGAGTGAGAGACACTGGGACAATGCACTGGTGGGTGAGAGTGAGACACACTGGGACAGTGCACTGGTGGGTGAGAGTGAGAGACACTGGGACAGTGCACTGGTGGGTGAGAGAGAGACACACTGGGACAGTGCACTGGTGGGTGAGAGTGAGAGACACTGGGACGGTGCACTGGTGGGTGAGAGTGAGACACACTGGGACAGTGCACTGGTGGGTGAGAGTGGTGACACAGGGACAGTGCACTGGTGGGTGAGAGTCTGAGACACTGGGACAGTGCACTGGTGGGTGAGAGTATGAGACACTGGGACAGTGCACTGGTGGGTGAGAGTGAGACACACTGGGACAGTGCACTGGTGGGTGAGAATGAGACACACTGGGACAGTGCACAGTTGGGTGAGAGTGAGAGACACTGTGACAGTGCACTGGAGGATGAGAGTGAGAGACACTGGGACAGTGCACTTGTGGGTGAGAGTGTGAGACACTGGAACAGTGCACTGGTTGGTGAGATTGTGAGACACTGGGACAGTGTACTGGTGGGTGAGAGTGAGAGACACTGGTACAGTGCACTGGTGGGTGAGAGTGAGACACACTGGGACAGTGCACTGGTGGGTGAGAGTGAGAGACACTGGGACAGTGCACTGGTGGGTGAGAGTGTGAGACACAAGAACAGTGCACTGGTGGGTGAGAGTGTGAGACACTGGGACGGTGCACTGGTGGGTGAGAGTGAGAGACACTGGGACGGTGCACTGGTGGGTGAGAGTGACAGACACTGGGACAGTGCACTGGTGGTTGAGAGTGAGAGACACTGGGACGGTGCACTGGTGGGTGAGAGTGAGACACACTGGGACAGTGCACTGGTGGGTGAGAGTGAGAGACACTGGGACAGTGCACTGGTGGGTGAGAGAGAGAGACACTGGGACAGTGCACTGGTGGGTGAGAGTGAGAGACACTGGGACAGTGCGCTGGTGGGTGAGAGTTTGAGACACAGGGACAGTGCACTGGTGGGTGAGAGTCTGAGACACTGGGACAGTGCACTGGTGGGTGAGAGTATGAGACACTGGGACAGTGCACTGCTGGGTGAGAGTGAGACACACTGGGACAGTGCACTGGTGGGTGAGAGTGAGACACACTGGGACAGTGCACAGTTGGGTGAGAGTGAGAGACACTGGGACAGTGCACTGGTGGGTGAGAGTGAGAGACACTGGGACAGTACACTGGTGGGTGAGAGTGAGAGACACTGGGACAGTGCACTTGTGGGTGAGAGTGTGAGAGACACTGGGACAGTGCACTGGTGGGTGAGGGTGAGAGACACTGGGACAGTGCACTGGTGGGTGAGGGCGAGAGACACTGGGACAGTGCACTGGTGGGTAAGAGTGAGAGATACTGGGAAATATAACTGGTGGGTGAGAGTGAGAGACACTGGGACACTGCACTGGTGGGTGAGAGTGAGAGACACTGGGACAGTGCACTGGTGGGTGAGAGTGAGAGACATTGACAGTGCACTGGTGGGTGAGAGTGAGAGACACTGGGACAGTGCGCTGGTGGGTGAGAGTGTGAGACACTGAGACAGTGCACTGGTGGGTGAGAGTGAGAGACACGGGGACAGTGCACTGGTGGGTGATGGTGAGAGACACTGGGACAGTGCACTGGTGGGTGAGGGTGAGAGACACTGGGACAGTGCACTGGTGGGTGAGAGTGTGAGACACACTGGTACAGTGCACTGGTGGGTGAGAGTGAGACACACTGGGACAGTGCACTGGTGGGTCAGAGTGAGACACTGGGACAATGCACTGGTGGGTGAGAGTGAGAGATACTGGGACAGTGCACTGGTGGGTGAGAGTGTGAGACAATGGGGTAGTGCACTGGTGTGTGAGGGTGAGAGACTCTGGAACAGTGCACTGGTGGGTGAGAGTGAGAGACACTGTGACAGTGCACTGGTAGGTGAGAGTGAGAGACACTGGGACAGTGCACTGGTGGGTGAGAGTGAGAGACACTGGGACAGTGCACTGGTGGGTGAGAGTGAGAGACACTGGGACAGTGCACTGGTGGGTGAGAGTGTGAGACACAGGGACAGTGCACTGGTGGGTGAGAGTCTGAGACACTGGGACAGTGCACTGGTGGGCGGGAGTATGAGACACTGGGACAGTGCACTGGTGGGTGAGAGTGAGACACACTGGCACAGTGCACTGGTGCGTGAGAGTGAGACACACTGGGACAGTGCACAGTTGGGTGAGAGTGAGAGACACTGGGACAGTGCACTGGTGGGTGAGAGTGAGAGACACTGGGACAGTGCACTGGTGGGTGAGAGTGAGAGACACTGGGAAAGTGCACTGGTGGGTGAGAGTGAGAGACACTCGGACAATGCACTGGTGGGTGAGAGTGAGAGACACTGGGACAGTGCACTGGTGGGTGAGAGTGTGAGACACTGGGACAGTGCACTGGTGGGTGTGAGTGAGAGACACTGGGACAGTGCACTGGTGGGTGAGAGTGAGAGACACTGGCACAGTGCACTTGTGGGTGAGAGTGTGAGAGACACTGGGACAGTGCACTGGTGGGTGAGGGTGAGAGACACTGGGACAGTGCACTGGTGGGTGAGGGCGAGAGACACTGGGACAGTGCACTGGTGGGTAAGAGTGAGAGATACTGGGAAATATAACTGGTGGGTGAGAGTGAGAGACACTGGGACAGTGCACTGGTGGGTGTGAGTGAGAGACACTGGGACAGTGCACTGGTGGGTGAGAGTGAGAGACATTGACAGTGCACTGGTGGGTGAGAGTGAGAGACACTGGGACAGTGCACTGGTGGGTGAGAGTGTGAGACACTGAGACAGTGAACTGGTGGGTGAGAGTGAGAGACACTGGGACAGTGCACTGGTGGGGGAGAGTGAGAGACACGGGGACAGTGCACTGGTGGGTGAGGGTGAGAGACACTGGGACAGTGCACTGGTGGGTGAGGGTGAGAGACACTGGGACAGTGCAGTGGTGGGCGTGTGTGAGACACACTGGTACAGTGCACTGGTGGGTGAGAGTGCGACACACTGGGACAGTGCACTGGTGGGTGAGAGTGAGAGACACTGGGGTAGTGCACTGGTTTTGTGAGGGTGAGAGACACTGGAACAGTTCACTGGTGGGTGAGAGTGTGAGACAAAGGGATAGTGCACTGGTGGGTGAGAGTGAGAGACACTGGGACAGTGTACTGGTGCGTGAGAGTGAGAGACACTGGGACAGTGCACTGCTGGGCGAGAGTGAGAGACACTGGGACTGTGCACTGGTGGGCGAGAGTGAGAGACACTGGGACAGTGCACTGGTGGGCGAGAGTGAGAGACACAGGGACAGTGCACTGGTGGGCGAGAGTGAGAGACACTGGGACAGTGCACTGGTGGATGAGAGTGAGAGACACTGGGACAGTGCACTGGTGGGTGAGAGTGAGACACACTGGGACAGTGCACTGGTGGGTGAGAGTGAGAGACACTGGGACAGTGAACTGGTGGGTGAGAGTGAGAGACACTGGGACAGTGCACTGGTGGGTGAGAGTGAGACACACTGGGACAGTGAACTGGTGGGTGAGAGTGAGAGACACTGGGACAGTGCACTGGAGGGTGAGAGTGAGAGACACTGGGACAGTGTACTGGTGGGTGAGAGTGAGAGACACTGGGACAGTGAACTGGTGGGTGAGAGTGAGAGACACTGGGACAGTGCACTGGTAGGTGAGAGTGAGAGACACTGGGACAGTGCACTGGTGGGTGAGAGTGAGAGACACTGGGGCGGTGCACTGGTGGGTGAGAGTGTGAGAGACACTGGGACAGTGCACTGGTGGGTGAGAGTGGGAGACACTGGGACAGTGCACTGGTGGGTGAGAGTGAGAGACACTGGGACAGTGCACTGGTGGGTGAGGGTGAGAGACACTGGGACAGTGCACTGGTGGGTGAGAGTGTGAGAGACACTGGGACAGTGCACTGGTGGGTGAGAGTGAGAGACACTGGGACAGTGCACTGGTGGGTGAGAGTGAGAGACACTGGGACAGTGCACTGGTGGTTGAGGGTGAGATACACTAGGACAGTGCACTGGTGGGTGAGAATGTGAGACACTGGGACAGTGCACTGGAGGGTGAGAGTGAGAGACACTGGGACAGTGCACTGGTGGGTGAGAGTGTGAGCGACACTGGGACAGTGCACTGGTGGGTGAGAGTGAGAGACACTGGGACAGTGCACTGGTGGGTGAGAGTGTGAGACACTGGAACAGTGCACTGGTTGGTGAGAGTGTGAGACACTGGGACAGTGTACTGGTGGGTGAGAGTTAGAGACACTGGTACAGTGCACTGGTGGGTGAGAGTGAGACACACTGGGACAGTGCACTGGTGGGTGAGTGTGAGAGACACTGGGACAGTGCACTGGTGGGTGAGAGTGTGAGACACAAGAACAGTGCACTGGTGGGTGAGAGTGAGACACACTGGGATGGTGCACTGGTGGGTGAGAGTGAGAGACACTGGGACGGTGCACTGGTGGGTGAGAGTGAGAGACACTGGGACAGTTCACTGGTGGGTGAGAGTGAGAGACACTGGGACGGTGCACTGGTGGGTGAGAGTGAGAGACACTGGGACAGTGCACTGGTGGGTGAGAGTGAGAGACACTGGGACAGTGCACTAGTGGGTGAGAGTGAGAGACACTGGGACAATGCACTGGTGGGTGAGAGTGAGACACACTGGGACAGTGCACTGGTGGGTGAGAGTGAGAGACACTGGGACAGTGCACTGGTGGGTGAGAGAGAGAGACACTGGGACAGTGCACTGGTGGGTGAGAGTGAGAGACACTGGGACAGTGCACTGGTGGGTGAGAGTGTGAGACACAGGGACAGTGCACTGGTGGGTGAGAGTCTGAGACACTGGGACAGTGCACTGGTGGGTGAGAGTATGAGACACTGGGACAGTGCACTGGTGGGTGAGAGTGAGACACACTGGCACAGTGCACTGGTGGGTGAGAGTGAGACACACTGGGACAGTGCACAGTTGGGTGAGAGTGAGAGACACTGGGACAGTGCACTGGTGGGTGAGAGTGAGAGACACTGGGACAGTGCACTGGTGGGTGAGAGTGAGAGACACTGGGAAAGTGCACTGGTGGGTGAGAGTGAGAGACACTGGGACAATGCACTGGTGGGTGAGAGTGAGAGACACTGGGACAGTGCACTGGTGGGTGAGAGTGTGAGACACTGGGACAGTGCACTGGTGGGTGAGAGTGAGAGACACTGGGACAGTGCACTGGTGGGTGAGAGTGAGAGACACTGGGACAGTGCACTTGTGGGTGAGAGTGTGAGAGACACTGGGACAGTGCACTGGTGGGTGAGGGTGAGAGACACTGGGACGGTGCACTGGTGGGTGAGGGCGAGAGACACTGGGACAGTGCACTGGTGGGTAAGAGTGAGAGATACTGGGAAATATAACTGGTGGGTGAGAGTGAGAGACACTGGGACAGTGCACTGGTGGGTGAGAGTGAGAGACACTGGGTCAGTGCACTGCTGGGTGAGAGTGTGAGAGACACTGGGACAGTGCACTGGTGGGTGAGAGTGAGAGACACTGGGACAGTGCACTGGTGGGTGAGAGTGAGAGACACTGGGACAGTGCACTGGTGGTTGAGGGTGAGAGACACTGGGACAGTGCACTAGTGGGTGAGAATGTGAGACACTGGGACAGTGCACTGGAGGGTGAGAGTGAGAGACACTGGGACAGTGCACTGGTGGGTGAGAGTGTGAGAGACACTGGGACAGTGCACTGGTGGGTGAGAGTGAGAGACACTGGGACAGTGCACTGGTGGGTGAGAGTGTGAGACACAGGGACAGTGCACTGGTGGGTGAGAGTCTGAGACACTGGGACAGTGCACTGGTGGGTGAGAGTATGAGACACTGGGACAGTGCACTGGTGGGTGAGAGTGAGACACACTGGCACAGTGCACTGGTGGGTGAGAGTGAGACACACTGGGACAGTGCACAGTTGGGTGAGAGTGAGAGACACTGGGACAGTGCACTGGTGGGTGAGAGTGAGAGACACTGGGACAGTGCACTGGTGGGTGAGAGTGAGAGACACTGGGAAAGTGCACTGGTGGGTGAGAGTGAGAGACACTGGGACAGTGCACTGGTGGGTGAGAGTGTGAGACACTGGGACAGTGCACTGGTGGGTGAGAGTGAGAGACACTGGGACAGTGCACTGGTGGGTGAGAGTGAGAGACACTGGGACAGTGCACTTGTGGGTGAGAGTGTGAGAGACACTGGGACAGTGCACTGGTGGGTGAGGGTGAGAGACACTGGGACGGTGCACTGGTGGGTGAGGGCGAGAGACACTGGGACAGTGCACTGGTGGGTAAGAGTGAGAGATACTGGGAAATATAACTGGTGGGTGAGAGTGAGAGACACTGGGACAGTGCACTGGTGGGTGAGAGTGAGAGACACTGGGTCAGTGCACTGGTGGGTGAGAGTGTGAGAGACACTGGGACAGTGCACTGGTGGGTGAGAGTGAGAGACACTGGGACAGTGCACTGGTGGGTGAGAGTGAGAGACACTGGGACAGTGCACTGGTGGTTGAGGGTGAGAGACACTGGGACAGTGCACTAGTGGGTGAGAATGTGAGACACTGGGACAGTGCACTGGAGGTTGAGAGTGAGAGACACTGGGACAGTGCACTGGTGGGTGAGAGTGTGAGAGACACTGGGACAGTGCACTGGTGGGTGAGAGTGAGAGACACTGGGACAGTGCACTGGTGGGTGAGAGTGAGAGACACTGGGACAGTGCACTGGTGGTTGAGGGTGAGAGACACTGGGACAGTGCACTAGTGGGTGAGAATGTGAGACACTGGGACAGTGCACTGGAGGGTGAGAGTGAGAGACACTGGGACAGTGCACTGGTGGGTGAGAGTGTGAGAGACACTGGGACAGTGCACTGGTGGGTGAGAGTGAGAGACACTGGGACAGTGCACTGGTGGGTGAGAGTGTGAGACACAGGGACAGTGCACTGGTGGGTGAGAGTCTGAGACACTGGGACAGTGCACTGGTGGGTGAGAGTATGAGACACTGGGACAGTGCACTGGTGGGTGAGAGTGAGACACACTGGCACAGTGCAATGGTGGGTGAGAGTGAGACACACTGGGACAGTGCACAGTTGGGTGAGAGTGAGAGACACTGGGACAGTGCACTGGTGGGTGAGAGTGAGAGACACTGGGACAGTGCACTGGTGGGTGAGAGTGAGAGACACTGGGAAAGTGCACTGGTGGGTGAGAGTGAGAGACACTGGGACAATGCACTGGTGGGTGAGAGTGAGAGACACTGGGACAGTGCACTGGTGGGTGAGAGTGTGAGACACTGGGACAGTGCACTGGTGGGTGAGAGTGAGAGACACTGGGACAGTGCACTGGTGGGTGAGAGTGAGAGACACTGGGACAGTGCACTTGTGGGTGAGAGTGTGAGAGACACTGGGACAGTGCACTGGTGGGTGAGGGTGAGAGACACTGGGACGGTGCACTGGTGGGTGAGGGCGAGAGACACTGGGACAGTGCACTGGTGGGTAAGAGTGAGAGATACTGGGAAATATAACTGGTGGGTGAGAGTGAGAGACACTGGGACAGTGCACTGGTGGGTGAGAGTGAGAGACACTGGGACAGTGCACTGGTGGGTGAGAGTGAGAGACACTGGGACAGTGCACTGGTGGGTGAGAGTGAGAGACACTGGGACAGTGCACTTGTGGGTGAGAGTGTGAGAGACACTGGGACAGTGCACTGGTGGGTGAGGGTGAGAGACACTGGGACGGTGCACTGGTGGGTGAGGGCGAGAGACACTGGGACAGTGCACTGGTGGGTAAGAGTGAGAGATACTGGGAAATATAACTGGTGGGTGAGAGTGAGAGACACTGGGACAGTGCACTGGTGGGTGAGAGTGAGAGACACTGGGTCAGTGCACTGGTGGGTGAGAGTGTGAGAGACACTGGGACAGTGCACTGGTGGGTGAGAGTGAGAGACACTGGGACAGTGCACTGGTGGGTGAGAGTGAGAGACACTGGGACAGTGCACTGGTGGTTGAGGGTGAGAGACACTGGGACAGTGCACTAGTGGGTGAGAATGTGAGACACTGGGACAGTGCACTGGAGGTTGAGAGTGAGAGACACTGGGACAGTGCACTGGTGGGTGAGAGTGTGAGAGACACTGGGACAGTGCACTGGTGGGTGAGAGTGAGAGACACTGGGACAGTGCACTGGTGGGTGAGAGTGAGAGACACTGGGACAGTGCACTGGTGGTTGAGGGTGAGAGACACTGGGACAGTGCACTAGTGGGTGAGAATGTGAGACACTGGGACAGTGCACTGGAGGGTGAGAGTGAGAGACACTGGGACAGTGCACTGGTGGGTGAGAGTGTGAGAGACACTGGGACAGTGCACTGGTGGGTGAGAGTGAGAGACACTGGGACAGTGCACTGGTGGGTGAGAGTGTGAGACACAGGGACAGTGCACTGGTGGGTGAGAGTCTGAGACACTGGGACAGTGCACTGGTGGGTGAGAGTGAGACACACTGGCACAGTGCAATGGTGGGTGAGAGTGAGACACACTGGGACAGTGCACAGTTGGGTGAGAGTGAGAGACACTGGGACAGTGCACTGGTGGGTGAGAGTGAGAGACACTGGGACAGTGCACTGGTGGGTGAGAGTGAGAGACACTGGGAAAGTGCACTGGTGGGTGAGAGTGAGAGACACTGGGACAATGCACTGGTGGGTGAGAGTGAGAGACACTGGGACAGTGCACTGGTGGGTGAGAGTGTGAGACACTGGGACAGTGCACTGGTGGGTGAGAGTGAGAGACACTGGGACAGTGCACTGGTGGGTGAGAGTGAGAGACACTGGGACAGTGCACTTGTGGGTGAGAGTGTGAGAGACACTGGGACAGTGCACTGGTGGGTGAGGGTGAGAGACACTGGGACGGTGCACTGGTGGGTGAGGGCGAGAGACACTGGGACAGTGCACTGGTGGGTAAGAGTGAGAGATACTGGGAAATATAACTGGTGGGTGAGAGTGAGAGACACTGGGACAGAGCACTGGTGGGTGAGAGTGAGAGACACTGGGTCAGTGCACTGGTGGGTGAGAGTGTGAGAGACACTGGGACAGTGCACTGGTGGGTGAGAGTGAGAGACACTGGGACAGTGCACTGGTGGGTGAGAGTGAGAGACACTGGGACAGTGCACTGGTGGTTGAGGGTGAGAGACACTGGGACAGTGCACTAGTGGGTGAGAATGTGAGACACTGGGACAGTGCACTGGAGGGTGAGAGTGAGAGACACTGGGACAGTGCACTGGTGGGTGAGAGTGTGAGAGACACTGGGACAGTGCACTGGTGGGTGAGAGTGAGAGACACTGGGACAGTGCACTGGTGGGCGAGAGTGTGAGACACTGGAAAAGTGCACTGGTTGGTGAGAGTGTGAGACACTGGGACAGTGTACTGGTGGGTGAGAGTTAGATACACTGGTACAGTGCACTGGTGGGTGAGAGTGAGACACACTGGGACAGTGCACTGGTGGGTGAGAGTGAGAGACACTGGCACAGTGCACTGGTGGGTGAGAGTGTGAGACACAAGAAGAGTGCACTGGTGGGTGAGAGTGTGAGACACTGGGACGGTGCACTGGTGGGTGAGAGTGAGAGACACTGGGACGGTGCACTGGTGGGTGAGAGTGAGAGACACTGGGACAGTGCACTGGTGGGTGAGAGTGAGAGACACTGGGACGGTGCACTGGTGGGTGAGAGTGAGAGACACTGGGACAGTGCACTGGTGGGTGAGAGTGAGAGACACTGGGACAGTGCACTGGTGGGTGAGAGTGAGAGACACTGGGACAATGCACTGGTGGGTGAGAGTGAGAGACACTGGGACAGTGCACTGGTGGGTGAGAGTGAGAGACACTGGGACAGTGCACTGGTGGGTGAGAGAGAGAGACACTGGGACAGTGCACTGGTGGGTGAGAGTGAGAGACACTGGGACAGTGCACTGGTGGGTGAGAGTGGTGACACAGGGACAGTGCACTGGTGGGTGAGAGTCTGAGACACTGGGACAGTGCACTGGTGGGTGAGAGTGAGACACACTGGGACAGTGCACTGGTGGGTGAGAGTGAGACACACTGGGACAGTGCACTGGTGGGTGAGAGTGAGAGACACTGGGAAAGTGCACTGGTGGGTGAGAGTGAGAGACACTGGGACAGTGCACTGGTGATTGAGAGTGTGAGACACTGGGACAGTGCACTGGTGGGTGAGAGTGAGAGACACTGGGACAGTGCACTGGTGGGTGAGAGTGAGAGACACTGGGACAGTGCACTGGTGGGTGAGAGTGAGAGACACTGGGAAAGTGCACTGGTGGGTGAGAGTGAGAGACACTGGGACAATGCACTGGTGGGTGAGAGTCAGAGACACTGGGACAGTGCACTGGTGATTGAGAGTGTGAGACACTGGGACAGTGCACTGGTGGGTGAGAGTGAGAGACACTGGGACAGTGCACTGGTGGGTGAGAGTGAGAGACACTGGGACAGTGCACTTGTGGGTGAGAGTGTGAGAGACACTGGGACAGTGCACTGGTGGGTGAGGGTGAGAGACACTGGGACAGTGCACTGGTGGGTGAGGGCGAGAGACACTGGGACAGTGCACTGGTGGGTAAGAGTGAGAGATACTGGGAAATATAACTGGTGGGTGAGAGTGAGAGACACTGGGACAGTGCACTGGTGGGTGAGAGTGAGAGACACTGGGACAGTGCCCTGGTGGGTGTGAGTGAGAGACATTGACAGTGCACTGGTGGGTGAGAGTGAGAGACACTGGGACAGTGCACTGGTGGGTGAGAGTGTGAGACACTGAGACAGTGCACTGGTGGGTGAGAGTGAGAGACACGGGGACAGTGCACTGGTGGGTGAGGGTGAGAGACAGTGGGACAGTGCACAGGTGGGTGAGGGTGAGAGACACTGGGACAGTGCACTGGTGGGCGAGTGTGAGACACACTGGTAGAGTGCACTGGTGGGGGAGAGTGAGACACACTGGGACAGTGCATTGGTGGGTGAGAGTGTGAGACACACTGGTACAGTGCACTGGTGGGTGAGAGTGAGACACACTGGGACAGTGCACTGGTGGGTGAGAGTGAGACACTGGGACAATGCACTGGTGGGTGAGAGTGTGAGACACTGGGACAGTGCACTGGTGGGTGAGAGTGTGAGACACTGGGACAGTGCGCTGGTGGGTGAGAGTGTGAGACACTGGGACAGTGCACTGGTGGGTGAGAGTGTGAGACACTGGGACAGTGCGCTGGTGGGTGAGAGTGTGAGACACTGGGACAGTGCACTGGTGGGTGAGAGTGAGAGACACTGGGACAGTGCACTGGTGGGTGAGAGTGAGAGATACTGGGACAGTGCACTGGTGGGTGAGAGTGAGAGACACTGCGCCAGTGCACTGGTGGGTGAGAGTGCGAGACAATGGGGTAGTGCACTGGTGTGTGAGGGTGAGAGACTCCGGAACAGTGCGCTGGTGGGTGAGAGTATGAGACACTGGGATAGTGCACTGGTGGATGAGAGTGAGAGACACTGGGACAGTGCACTGGTGGGTGAGAGTGCGACACACTGGGACAGTGCACTGGTGGGTGAGAGTGAGAGACACTGGGGTAGTGCACTGGTGGGTGAGGGTGAGAGACACTGGAACAGTTCACTGGTGGGTGAGAGTGTGAGACAAAGGGATAGTGCACTGGTGGGTGAGAGTGAGAGACACGGGGACAGTGCACTGGTGGGTGAGGGTGAGAGACACTGGGACAGTGCACTGGTGGGTGAGGGTGAGAGACACTGGGACAGTGCACTGGTGGGGGAGAGTGAGACACACTGGGACAGTGCACTGGTGGGTGTGAGTGTGAGAAACACTGGTACAGTGCACTGGTGGGTGAGAGTGAGACACACTGGGACAGTGCACTGGTGGGTGAGAGTGAGACACTGGGACAATGCACTGGTGGGTGAGAGTGTGAGACACTGGGACAGTGTACTGGTGGGTGAGAGTGTGAGA
Organism: Somniosus microcephalus; assembly: GCF_052327205.1. NCBI lineage: Eukaryota > Metazoa > Chordata > Chondrichthyes > Squaliformes > Somniosidae > Somniosus > Somniosus microcephalus. The sequence continues at coordinate 9,006,491 of NC_141019.1, forward strand.
CACTGGGACAGTGCGCTGGTGGGTGAGAGTGTGAGACACTGGGACAGTGCACTGGTGGGTGAGAGTGAGAGACACTGGAACAATGCACTGGTGGGTGAGAGTGAGAGATACTGGGACAGTGCACTGGTGGGTGAGAGTGAGAGACACTGGGACAATGCACTGGTGGGTGAGAGTGTGAGACAATGGGGTAGTGCACTGGTGTCTGAAGGTGAGAGACTCCGGAACAGTGCACTGGTGGGTGAGAGTGTGAGACACTGGGATAGTGCACTGGTGGGTGAGAGTGAGAGACACTGGGACAGTGCACTGGTGGGTGAGAGTGCGGCACACTGGGACAGTGCACTGGTGGGTGAGAGTGAGACACACTGGGACAGTGCACTGGTGGGCGAGGGTGAGAGGCACTGGTACAGTGCACTGGTGGGCGAGGGTGAGAGACACTGGTACAGTGCACTGGTGGGCGAGAGTGAGAGACACTGTGACAGTGCACTGGTAGGTGAGAGTGAGAGACACTGGGACAGTGCACTGGTGGGTGAGAGTGAGAGACACTGGGACAGTGCACTGGTGGGTGAGAGTGAGAGACACTGGGACAGTTCACTGGTGGGTGAGAGTGAGAGATACTGGGACAGTGAACTGGTGGGTGAGAGTGAGAGACACTGGGACAGTGCACTGGAGGGTGAGAGTGAGAGACACTGGGACAGTGTACTGGTGGGTGAGAGTGACAGACACTGGGACAGTGCACTGGTGGGTGAGAGTGAGAGACAGTGGTACAGTGCATTGGTGGGTGAGAGTGAGAGACACTGGGACAGTGCACTGGTGGGTGAGAGTGAGAGACACATGGACACTGCACTGGAGGGTGAGAGTGAGAGACACTGGGACAGTGTCCTGGTGCGTGAGAGTGAGAGACACTGGGACAGTGCACTGGTGGGCGAGAGTAAGAGACACTGGGACAGTGCACTGGTGGGCGAGAGTGAGAGACACTGGGACAGTGCACTGGTGGGCGAGAGTGAGAGACACAGGGACAGTGCACTGGTGGGCGAGAGTGAGAGACACTGGGACAGTGCACTGGTGGGTGAGAGTGAGACACATTGGGACAGTGCACTGGTGGGTGAGAGTGAGTGATACTGGTACAGTGCACTGGTGGGTGAGAGTGAGAGACACTGGGACAGTGCACTGTTGGGTGAGAGTGAGAGACACTGGGACAGTGAACTGGTGGGTGAGAGTGAGAGACACTGGGACAGTGCACTGGAGGGTGAGAGTGAGAGACACTGGGACAGTGCACTGGAGGGTGAGAGTGAGAGACACTGGGACAGTGCACTGGTGGGTGAGAGTGAGAGACACTGGGACAGTGCACTGGTGGGTGAGAGTGAGAGACACTGGGACAGTGCACTGGTGGGTGAGAGTGAGAGACACTGGGACAATGCACTGGTGGGTGACAGTGAGACACACTGGGACAGTGCACTGGTGGGTGAGAGTGAGAGACAATGGGACAGTGCAGTGATGCGTGAGAGAGAGAGACACTGGGACAGTGCACTGGTGGGTGAGAGTGAGAGACACTGGGACAGTGCACTGCTGGGTGAGAGTGTGAGACACAGGGACAGTGCACTGGTGGGTGAGAGTCTGAGACACTGGGACAGTGCACAGGTGGGTGAGAGTATGAGACACTGGGACAGTGCACTGGTGGGTGAGAGTGAGACACACTGGGACAGTGCACTGGTGGGTGAGAGTGAGACACACTGGGACAGTGCACAGTTGGGTGAGAGTGAGAGACACTGGGGCGGAGCACTGGTGGGTGAGAGTGAGAGACACTGGGAAAGTGCACTGGTGGGTGAGAGTGAGAGACACTGGGACAATGCACTGGTGGGTGAGAGTGAGAGACACTGGGACAGTGCACTGGTGGGTGAGAGTGTGAGACACTGGGACAGTGCACTGGTGGGTGAGAGTGAGAGACACTGGGACAGTGCACTGGTGGGTGAGAGTGAGAGACACTGGGACAGTGCACTTGTGGGTGAGAGTGTGAGAGACACTGGGACAGTGCACTGGTGGGTGAGGGTGAGAGACACTGGGACAGTGCACTGGTGGGTGAGGGCGAGAGACACTGGGACAGTGCACTGGTGGGTAAGAGTGAGAGATACTGGGAAATATAACTGGTGGGTGAGAGTGAGAGACACTGGGACAGTGCACTGGTGGGTGAGAGTGAGAGACACTGGGACAGTGCACTGGTGGGTGAGAGTGAGAGACATTGACAGTGCACTGGTGGGTGAGAGTGAGAGACACTGGGACAGTGCACTGGTGGGTGAGAGTGAGAGACACTGGGACAGTGCACTGGTGGGTGAGGGTGAGAGACACTGGGACCGTGCACTGGTGGGTGAGGGTGAGAGACACTGGGACAGTGCACTGGTGGGCGATTGTGAGACACACTGGTACAGTGCACTGGTGGGGGAGAGTGAGACACACTGGGACAGTGCACTGGTGGGTGAGAGTGTGAGACACACTGGTACAGTGCACTGGTGGGTGAGAGTGAGACACACTGGGACAGTGCACTGGTGGGTGAGAGTGAGACACTGGGACAATGCACTGGTGGGTGAGAGTGTGAGACACTGGGACAGTGCACTGGTGGATGAGAGTGTGAGACACTGGGACAGTGCGCTGGTGGGTGAGAGTGTGAGACACTGGGACAATGCACTGGTGGGTGAGAGTGAGAGATATTGGGACAGTGCACTGGTGGGTGAGAGTGAGAGACACTGGGACAGTGCACTGGTGGGTGAGAGTGTGAGACAATGGGGTAGTGCACTGGTGTGTGATGGTTAGAGACTCCGGAACAGTTCACTGGTGGGGGAGAGTGTGAGACAAAGGGATAGTGCACTGGTGGGTGAGAGTGAGAGACACTGGGACAGTGCACTGGTGGGTGAGAGTGAGAGACACTGGGACAGTGCACTGGTGGGTGAGTGTGAGACACACTGGGGCAGTGCACTGGTGGGCGAGGGTGAGAGGCACTGGTACAGTGCACTGGTGGGCGAGGGTGAGAGACACTGGTACAGTGCACTGGTGGGCGAGGGTGAGAGACACTGTGACAGTGCACTGGTAGGTGAGAGTGAGAGACACTGGGACAGTGCACTGGTGGGTGAGAGTGAGAGACACTGGGACAGTGCACTGGTGGGTGAGAGTGTGAGACACTGGGACAGTGCACTGGTGGGTGAGAGTGAGAGACACTGGGACAGTGCACTGGTGGGTGAGAGTGAGAGACACTGGGACAGTGCACTTGTGGGTGAGAGTGTGAGAGACACTGGGACAGTGCACTGGTGGGTGAGGGTTAGAGACACTGGGACAGTGCACTGGTGGGTGAGGGCGAGAGACACTGGGACAGTGCACTGGTGGGTAAGAGTGAGAGATACTGGGAAATATAACTGGTGGGTGAGAGTGAGAGACATTGACACTGCACTGGTGGGTGAGAGTGTGAGACACTGGGACAGTGCACTGGCGGGTGAGAGTGTGAGACACTGAGACAGTGCACTGGTGGGTGAGGGTGAGAGACACTGGGACAGTGCACTGGTGGGTGAGGGTGAGAGACACTGGGACAGTGCACTGGTGGGCGAGTGTGAGACACACTGGTACAGTGCACTGGTGGGGGAGAGTGAGACACACTGGGACAGTGCACTGGTGGGTGAGAGTGTGAGACACACTGGTACAGTGCACTGGTGGGTGAGAGTGAGGCACACTGGGACAGTGCACTGGTGGGTGAGAGTGAGACACTGGGACAATGCACTGGTGGGTGAGTGTGTGAGACACTGGGACAGTGCACTGGTGGGTGAGAGTGTGAGACACTGGGACAGTGCGCTGGTGGGTGAGAGTGTGAGACACTGGGACAGTGCACTGGTGGGTGAGAGTGAGAAACACTGGGACAATGCACTGGTGGGTGAGAGTGAGAGATACTGGGACAGTGCACTGGTGGGTGAGAGTGAGAGACACTGGGACAGTGCACTGGTGGGTGAGAGTGTGAGACAATGGGGTAGTGCACTGGTGTGTGAGGGTTAGAGACTCCGGAACAGTGCACTGGTGGGTGAGAGTGTGAGACACTGGGATGGTGCACTGGTGGGTGAGAGTGAGAGACACTGGGACAGTGCACTGGTGGGTGAGAGTGGGAGACACTGGGACAGTGCGCTGGTGGGTGAGAGTGAGACACACTGGGACAGTGCACTGGTGGGCGAGGGTGAGAGGCACTGGTACACTGCACTGGTGGGCGAGGGTGAGAGACACTGGTACAGTGCACTGATGGGCGAGAGTGAGAGACACTGTGACAGAGCACTGGTAGGTGAGAGTGAGAGACACTGGGACAGTGCACTGGTGGGTGAGAGTGAGAGACACTGGGACAGTGCACTGGTGGGTGAGAGTGAGAGATACTGGGACAGTGAACTGGTGGGTGAGAGTGAGAGACACTGGGACAGTGCACTGGAGGGTGAGAGTGAGAGACACTGGGACAGTGTACTGGTGGGTGAGAGTGAGAGACACTGGGACAGTGAACTGGTGGGTGAGAGTGAGAGGCACTGGGACACTGCACTGGAGGGTGAGAGTTAGAGACACTGGGACAGTGTACTGGTGCGTGAGAGTGAGAGACACTGGGACAGTGCACTGGTGGGCGAGAGTGAGGAACACTGGGACAGTGCACTGGTGGGCGAGAGTGAGAGACACTGGGACAGTGCACTGGAGGGTGAGAGTGAGAGACACTGGGACAGTGCACTGGTGGGTGAGAGTGTGAGAGACACTGGGACAGTGCACTGGTGGTTAAGAGTGAGAGACACTGGGACAGTGCACTGGTGGGTGAGAGTGTGAGACACTGGAACAGTGCACAGGTGGGTGAGAGTGTGAGACACTGGGACAGTGTACTGGTGGTGAGAGTGAGAGACACTGGTACAGTGCACTGGTGGGTGAGAGTGAGACACACTGGGACAGTGCACTGGTGGGTGAGAGTGAGAGACACTGGGACAGTGCACTGGTGGATGAGAGTGTGAGACACAAAACAGTGCACTGGTGGGTGAGCGTGTGAGACACTGGGACAGTGCACTCGTGGGTGAGAGTGAGAGACACTGGGACGGTGCACTGGTGGGTGAGAGCGAGAGACACTGGGACAGTGCACTGGTGGGTGAGAGTGAGAGACACTGGGACGGTGCACTGGTGGGTGAGAGTGAGAGACACTGGGACAGTGCACTGGTGGTTGAGAGTGAGAGACACTGGGACGGTGCACTGGTGGGTGAGAGTGAGAGCCAATGGGACAATGCACTGGTGGGTGAGAGTGAGAGACACTGGGACAGTGCACTGGTGGGTGAGAGTGAGAGACACTGGGACAGTGCACTGGTGGGTGAGAGAGAGAGACACTGGGAGAGTGCACTGGTGGGTGAGAGTGAGAGACACTGGGACAGTGCACTGGTGGGTGAGAGTGAGAATCACTGGTACAGTGCACTGGTGGGTGAGAGTGAGAGACACTGGGACAGTGCACTGGTGGATGAGAGTGTGAGACACAGGGACAGTGCACTGGTGGGTGAGAATCTGAGACACTGGGACAGTGCACTGGTGGGTGAGAGTATGAGACACTGGGACAGTGCACTGGTGGGTGAGAGTGAGACACACTGGGACAGTGCACTGGTGGGTGAGAGTGAGACACACTGGGACAGTGCACTGTTGGGTGGGAGTGAGAGACACTGGGACAGTGCACTGGTGGGTGAGAGTGAGAGACACTGTGACAGTGCACTGGTGGGTGAGAGTGAGAGACACTGGGACAGTGCACTGGTGGGTGAGAGTGAGAGACACTGGGACAGTGCACTGGTGGGTGAGAGTGAGAGACACTGGGAGAGTGCACTGGTGGGTGAGTGTGTGAGACACTGGGACAGTGCACTGGTGGGTGAGAGTGAGAGACACTCGGACAGTGCACTGGTGGGTGAGAGTGAGAGACACTGGGACAGTGCACTTGTGGGTGAGAGTGTGAGAGACACTGGGACAGCGCACTGGTGGGTGAGGGTGAGAGACACTGGGACAGTGCACTGGTGGGTGAGGGCGAGAGACTCTGGGACAGTGCACTGGTGGGTAAGAGTGAGAGATACTGGGAAATATAACTGGTGGGTGAGAGTGAGAGACACTGGGACAGTGCACTGGTGGGTGAGAGGGAGAGACACTGGGACAGTGCACTGGTGGGTGAGAGTGAGAGACATTGAGAGTGCACTGGTGGGTGAGAGTGAGAGACACTGGGACAGTGCACTGGTGGGTGAGAGTGTGAGACACTGAGACAGTGCACTGGTGGGTGAGAGTGAGAGACACTGGGACAGTGCACTGGTGGGTGAGGGTGAGAGACACAGGGACAGTGCACTGGTGGGTGAGTGTGAGAGACACTGGGACAGTGCACTGGTGGGCGAGTGTGAGACACACTGGTACAGTGCACTGGTGGGGGAGAGTGAGACACACTGGGACAGTGCACTGGTGGGTGAGAGTGTGAGACACACTGGTACAGTGCACTGGTGGGTGAGAGTGAGACACACTGGGACAGTGCACTGGTGGGTGAGAGTGAGACACTGGGACAATGCACTGTTGGGTGAGAGTGTGAGACACTGGGACAGTGCACTGGTGGGTGAGAGTGTGAGTCACTGGGACAGTGCGCTGGTGGGTGAGAGTGTGAGACACTGGTACAGTGCACTGGTGGGTGAGAGTGAGAGACACTGGGACAATGCACTGGTGGGTGAGAGTGAGAGATACTGGGACAGTGCACTGGTGGGTGAGAGTGAGAGACACTGGGAGAGTGCACTGGTGGGTGAGAGTGTGAGACAATGGGGTAGTGCACTGGTGTGTGAGGATGAGAGACTCCGGAACATTGCACTGGTGGGTGAGAGTGTGAGACACTGGGATAGTGCACTGGTGGGTGAGAGTGAGAGACACTGGGACAGTGCACTCGTGGGTGAGAGTGCGACACACTAGGACAGTGCACTGGTGGGTGAGAGTGAGAGACACTGGGGTTGTGCACTGGTGTGTGAGGGTGAGAGACACTGGAACAGTTCACTGGTGGGTGAGAGTGTGAGACAAAGGGATAGTGCACTGGTGGGTGAGAGTGAGAGACACTGGGACAGTGCACTGGTGGGTGAGAGTGAGAGACACTGGAACAGTTCACTGGTGGGGGAGAGTGTGAGACAAAGGGATAGTGCACTGGTGGGTGAGAGTGAGAGACACTGGGACAGTGCACTGGTGGGTGAGAGTGAGAGACACTGGGACAGTGCACTGGTGGGTGAGTGTGAGACACACTGGGGCAGTGCACTGGTGGGCGAGGGTGAGAGGCACTGGTACAGTGCACTGGTGGGCGAGGGTGAGAGACACTGGTACAGTGCACTGGTGGGCGAGGGTGAGAGACACTGTGACAGTGCACTGGTAGGTGAGAGTGAGAGACACTGGGACAGTGCACTGGTGGGTGAGAGTGAGAGACACTGGGACAGTGCACTGGTGGGTGAGAGTGTGAGACACTGGGACAGTGCACTGGTGGGTGAGAGTGAGAGACACTGGGACAGTGCACTGGTGGGTGAGAGTGAGAGACACTGGGACAGTGCACTTGTGGGTGAGAGTGTGAGAGACACTGGGACAGTGCACTGGTGGGTGAGGGTTAGAGACACTGGGACAGTGCACTGGTGGGTGAGGGCGAGAGACACTGGGACAGTGCACTGGTGGGTAAGAGTGAGAGATACTGGGAAATATAACTGGTGGGTGAGAGTGAGAGACATTGACACTGCACTGGTGGGTGAGAGTGTGAGACACTGGGACAGTGCACTGGCGGGTGAGAGTGTGAGACACTGAGACAGTGCACTGGTGGGTGAGGGTGAGAGACACTGGGACAGTGCACTGGTGGGTGAGGGTGAGAGACACTGGGACAGTGCACTGGTGGGCGAGTGTGAGACACACTGGTACAGTGCACTGGTGGGGGAGAGTGAGACACACTGGGACAGTGCACTGGTGGGTGAGAGTGTGAGACACACTGGTACAGTGCACTGGTGGGTGAGAGTGAGGCACACTGGGACAGTGCACTGGTGGGTGAGAGTGAGACACTGGGACAATGCACTGGTGGGTGAGAGTGTGAGACACTGGGACAGTGCACTGGTGGGTGAGAGTGTGAGACACTGGGACAGTGCGCTGGTGGGTGAGAGTGTGAGACACTGGGACAGTGCACTGGTGGGTGAGAGTGAGAAACACTGGGACAATGCACTGGTGGGTGAGAGTGAGAGATACTGGGACAGTGCACTGGTGGGTGAGAGTGAGAGACACTGGGACAGTGCACTGGTGGGTGAGAGTGTGAGACAATGGGGTAGTGCACTGGTGTGTGAGGGTTAGAGACTCCGGAACAGTGCACTGGTGGGTGAGAGTGTGAGACACTGGGATGGTGCACTGGTGGGTGAGAGTGAGAGACACTGGGACAGTGCACTGGTGGGTGAGAGTGGGAGACACTGGGACAGTGCGCTGGTGGGTGAGAGTGAGACACACTGGGACAGTGCACTGGTGGGCGAGGGTGAGAGGCACTGGTACACTGCACTGGTGGGCGAGGGTGAGAGACACTGGTACAGTGCACTGATGGGCGAGAGTGAGAGACACTGTGACAGAGCACTGGTAGGTGAGAGTGAGAGACACTGGGACAGTGCACTGGTGGGTGAGAGTGAGAGACACTGGGACAGTGCACTGGTGGGTGAGAGTGAGAGATACTGGGACAGTGAACTGGTGGGTGAGAGTGAGAGACACTGGGACAGTGCACTGGAGGGTGAGAGTGAGAGACACTGGGACAGTGTACTGGTGGGTGAGAGTGAGAGACACTGGGACAGTGAACTGGTGGGTGAGAGTGAGAGGCACTGGGACACTGCACTGGAGGGTGAGAGTTAGAGACACTGGGACAGTGTACTGGTGCGTGAGAGTGAGAGACACTGGGACAGTGCACTGGTGGGCGAGAGTGAGGAACACTGGGACAGTGCACTGGTGGGCGAGAGTGAGAGACACTGGGACAGTGCACTGGAGGGTGAGAGTGAGAGACACTGGGACAGTGCACTGGTGGGTGAGAGTGTGAGAGACACTGGGACAGTGCACTGGTGGTTAAGAGTGAGAGACACTGGGACAGTGCACTGGTGGGTGAGAGTGTGAGACACTGGAACAGTGCACAGGTGGGTGAGAGTGTGAGACACTGGGACAGTGTACTGGTGGTGAGAGTGAGAGACACTGGTACAGTGCACTGGTGGGTGAGAGTGAGACACACTGGGACAGTGCACTGGTGGGTGAGAGTGAGAGACACTGGGACAGTGCACTGGTGGATGAGAGTGTGAGACACAAAACAGTGCACTGGTGGGTGAGCGTGTGAGACACTGGGACAGTGCACTCGTGGGTGAGAGTGAGAGACACTGGGACGGTGCACTGGTGGGTGAGAGCGAGAGACACTGGGACAGTGCACTGGTGGGTGAGAGTGAGAGACACTGGGACGGTGCACTGGTGGGTGAGAGTGAGAGACACTGGGACAGTGCACTGGTGGTTGAGAGTGAGAGACACTGGGACGGTGCACTGGTGGGTGAGAGTGAGAGCCAATGGGACAATGCACTGGTGGGTGAGAGTGAGAGACACTGGGACAGTGCACTGGTGGGTGAGAGTGAGAGACACTGGGACAGTGCACTGGTGGGTGAGAGAGAGAGACACTGGGAGAGTGCACTGGTGGGTGAGAGTGAGAGACACTGGGACAGTGCACTGGTGGGTGAGAGTGAGAATCACTGGTACAGTGCACTGGTGGGTGAGAGTGAGAGACACTGGGACAGTGCACTGGTGGATGAGAGTGTGAGACACAGGGACAGTGCACTGGTGGGTGAGAATCTGAGACACTGGGACAGTGCGCTGGTGGGTGAGAGTATGAGACACTGGGACAGTGCACTGGTGGGTGAGAGTGAGACACACTGGGACAGTGCACTGGTGGGTGAGAGTGAGACACACTGGGACAGTGCACTGTTGGGTGGGAGTGAGAGACACTGGGACAGTGCACTGGTGGGTGAGAGTGAGAGACACTGTGACAGTGCACTGGTGGGTGAGAGTGAGAGACACTGGGACAGTGCACTGGTGGGTGAGAGTGAGAGACACTGGGACAGTGCACTGGTGGGTGAGAGTGAGAGACACTGGGAGAGTGCACTGGTGGGTGAGTGTGTGAGACACTGGGACAGTGCACTGGTGGGTGAGAGTGAGAGACACTCGGACAGTGCACTGGTGGGTGAGAGTGAGAGACACTGGGACAGTGCACTTGTGGGTGAGAGTGTGAGAGACACTGGGACAGCGCACTGGTGGGTGAGGGTGAGAGACACTGGGACAGTGCACTGGTGGGTGAGGGCGAGAGACTCTGGGACAGTGCACTGGTGGGTAAGAGTGAGAGATACTGGGAAATATAACTGGTGGGTGAGAGTGAGAGACACTGGGACAGTGCACTGGTGGGTGAGAGGGAGAGACACTGGGACAGTGCACTGGTGGGTGAGAGTGAGAGACATTGAGAGTGCACTGGTGGGTGAGAGTGAGAGACACTGGGACAGTGCACTGGTGGGTGAGAGTGTGAGACACTGAGACAGTGCACTGGTGGGTGAGAGTGAGAGACACTGGGACAGTGCACTGGTGGGTGAGGGTGAGAGACACAGGGACAGTGCACTGGTGGGTGAGTGTGAGAGACACTGGGACAGTGCACTGGTGGGCGAGTGTGAGACACACTGGTACAGTGCACTGGTGGGGGAGAGTGAGACACACTGGGACAGTGCACTGGTGGGTGAGAGTGTGAGACACACTGGTACAGTGCACTGGTGGGTGAGAGTGAGACACACTGGGACAGTGCACTGGTGGGTGAGAGTGAGACACTGGGACAATGCACTGTTGGGTGAGAGTGTGAGACACTGGGACAGTGCACTGGTGGGTGAGAGTGTGAGTCACTGGGACAGTGCGCTGGTGGGTGAGAGTGTGAGACACTGGTACAGTGCACTGGTGGGTGAGAGTGAGAGACACTGGGACAATGCACTGGTGGGTGAGAGTGAGAGATACTGGGACAGTGCACTGGTGGGTGAGAGTGAGAGACACTGGGACAGTGCACTGGTGGGTGAGAGTGTGAGACAATGGGGTAGTGCACTGGTGTGTGAGGATGAGAGACTCCGGAACATTGCACTGGTGGGTGAGAGTGTGAGACACTGGGATAGTGCACTGGTGGGTGAGAGTGAGAGACACTGGGACAGTGCACTCGTGGGTGAGAGTGCGACACACTAGGACAGTGCACTGGTGGGTGAGAGTGAGAGACACTGGGGTTGTGCACTGGTGTGTGAGGGTGAGAGACACTGGAACAGTTCACTGGTGGGTGAGAGTGTGAGACAAAGGGATAGTGCACTGGTGGGTGAGAGTGAGAGACACTGGGACAGTGCACTGGTGGGTGAGAGTGAGAGACACTGACAGTGCACTGGTAGGTGAGAGTGAGAGACACTGGGACAGTGCACTGGTGGGTGAGAGTGAGAGACACTGGGACAGTGCACTGGTGGGTGAGAGTGAGAGACACTGGGACAGTGCACTGGTGGGTGAGAGTAAGAGACACTGGGACAGTGCACTGGTGGGTGAGGGTGAGAGACACTGGGACAGTGCACTGGTGGGTGAGGGTGAGAGACACTGGGACAGTGCACTGGTGGCCGAGTGTGAGACACACTGGTACAGTGCTCTGGTGGGTGAGAGTGAGACACACTGGGACAGTGCACTGGTGGGTGAGAGTGAGAGACACTGGGACAGTGCGCTGGTGGGTGAGAGTGTGAGACACTGGGACAGTGCACTGGTGGGTGAGAGTGAGAGACACTGGGACAATGCACTGGTGGGTGAGAGTGAGAGATACTGGGACAGTGCACTGGTGGGTGAGAGTGAGAGGCACTGGGACAGTGCACTGGTGGATGAGAGTGTGAGACAATGGGGTAGTGCACTGGTGTGTGAGGGTTAGTGACTCCGGAACAGTGAACTGGTGGGTGAGAGTGTGAGACACTGGGATAGTGCACTGGTGGGTGAGAGTGAGAGACACTGGGACAGTGCACTGGTGGGTGAGAGTGAGAGACACTGGGACAGTGCGCTGGTGGGTGAGAGTCAGACACACTGGGACAGTGCACTGGTGGGCGAGGGTGAGATGTACTGGTACACTGCACTGGTGAGCGAGGGTGAGAGACACTGGTACAGTGCACTGGTGGGCGAGAGTGAGAGACACTGTGACAGTGCACTGGTAGGTGAGAGTGAGAGACACTGGGACAGTGCACTGGTGGGTGAGAGTGAGAGACACTGGGACAGTGCACTGGTGGGTGAGAGTGAGAGACACTGGGACAGTGCATTGCTGGGTGAGAGTGAGAGATACTGGGGCAGTGAACTGATGGGTGAGAGTGAGAGACACTGGGACAGTGCACTGGAGGGTGAGAGTGAGAGACACTGGGACAGTGTACTGGTGGGTGAGAGTGATAGACACTGGGACAGTGAACTGGTGGGTGAGAGTGAGAGGCACTGGGACACTGCACTGGAGGGTGAGAGTGAGAGACACTGGGACAGTGTACTGGTGCGTGAGAGTGAGAGACACTGGGACAGTGCACTGGTGGGCGAGAGTGAGAGACACTGGGACAGTGCACTGGTGGGCGAGAGTGAGAGACACTGGGGCATTGCACTGGAGGGTGAGAGTGAGAGACACTGGGACAGTGCACTGGTGGGTGAGAGTGTGAGAGACACTGGGACAGTGCACTGGTGGTAAAGAGTGAGAGACACTGGGACAGTGCACTGGTGGGTGAGAGTGTGAGACACTGGAACAGTGCACAGGTGGGTGAGAGTGTGAGACACTGGGACAGTGTACTGGTGGGTGAGAGTGAGAGACACTGGTACAGTGCAGTGGTGGGTGAGAGTGAGACACACTGGGACAGTGCACTTGTGGGTGAGAGTGTGAGAGACACTGGGACAGCGCACTGGTGGGTGAGGGTGAGAGACACTGGGACAGTGCACTGGTGGGTGAGGGCGAGAGACTCTGGGACAGTGCACTGGTGGGTAAGAGTGAGAGATACTGGGAAATATAACTGGTGGGTGAGAGTGAGAGACACTGGGACAGTGCACTGGTGGGTGAGAGGGAGAGACACTGGGACAGTGCACTGGTGGGTGAGAGTGAGAGACATTGAGAGTGCACTGGTGGGTGAGAGTGAGAGACACTGGGACAGTGCACTGGTGGGTGAGAGTGTGAGACACTGAGACAGTGCACTGGTGGGTGAGAGTGAGAGACACTGGGACAGTGCACTGGTGGGTGAGGGTGAGAGACACAGGGACAGTGCACTGGTGGGTGAGGGTGAGAGACACTGGGACAGTGCACTGGTGGGCGAGTGTGAGACACACTGGTACAGTGCACTGGTGGGGGAGAGTGAGACACACTGGGACAGTGCACTGGTGGGTGAGAGTGTGAGACACACTGGTACAGTGCACTGGTGGGTGAGAGTGAGACACACTGGGACAGTGCACTGGTGGGTGAGAGTGAGACACTGGGACAATGCACTGTTGGGTGAGAGTGTGAGACACTGGGACAGTGCACTGGTGGGTGAGAGTGTGAGTCACTGGGACAGTGCGCTGGTGGGTGAGAGTGTGAGACACTGGTACAGTGCACTGGTGGGTGAGAGTGAGAGACACTGGGACAATGCACTGGTGGGTGAGAGTGAGAGATACTGGGACAGTGCACTGGTGGGTGAGAGTGAGAGACACTGGGAGAGTGCACTGGTGGGTGAGAGTGTGAGACAATGGGGTAGTGCACTGGTGTGTGAGGATGAGAGACTCCGGAACATTGCACTGGTGGGTGAGAGTGTGAGACACTGGGATAGTGCACTGGTGGGTGAGAGTGAGAGACACTGGGACAGTGCACTCGTGGGTGAGAGTGCGACACACTAGGACAGTGCACTGGTGGGTGAGAGTGAGAGACACTGGGGTTGTGCACTGGTGTGTGAGGGTGAGAGACACTGGAACAGTTCACTGGTGGGTGAGAGTGTGAGACAAAGGGATAGTGCACTGGTGGGTGAGAGTGAGAGACACTGGGACAGTGCACTGGTGGGTGAGAGTGAGAGACACTGGGACAGTGCACTGGTGGGTGAGAGTGAGAGACACTGACAGTGCACTGGTAGGTGAGAGTGAGAGACACTGGGACAGTGCACTGGTGGGTGAGAGTGAGAGACACTGGGAGAGTGCACTGGTGGGTGAGAGTGAGAGACACTGGGACAGTGCACTGGTGGGTGAGAGTAAGAGACACTGGGACAGTGCACTGGTGGGTGAGGGTGAGAGACACTGGGACAGTGCACTGGTGGGTGAGGGTGAGAGACACTGGGACAGTGCACTGGTGGCCGAGTGTGAGACACACTGGTACAGTGCACTGGTGGGGGAGAGTGAGACACACTGGGACAGTGCACTGGTGGGTGAGAGTGTGAGACACACTGGTACAGTGCTCTGGTGGGTGAGAGTGAGACACACTGGGACAGTGCACTGGTGGGTGAGAGTGAGAGACACTGGGACAGTGCGCTGGTGGGTGAGAGTGTGAGACACTGGGACAGTGCGCTGGTGGGTGAGAGTGTGAGACACTGGGACAGTGCACTGGTGGGTGAGAGTGAGAGACACTGGGACAATGCACTGGTGGGTGAGAGTGAGAGATACTGGGAAAGTGCACTGGTGGGTGAGAGTGAGAGGCACTGGGACAGTGCACTGGTGGATGAGAGTGTGAGACAATGGTGTAGTGCACTGGTGTGTGAGGGTTAGTGACTCCGGAACAGTGAACTGGTGGGTGAGAGTGTGAGACACTGGGATAGTGCACTGGTGGGTGAGAGTGAGAGACACTGGGACAGTGCACTGGTGGGTGAGAGTGAGAGACACTGGGACAGTGCGCTGGTGGGTGAGAGTCAGACACACTGGGACAGTGCACTGGTGGGCGAGGGTGAGATGTACTGGTACACTGCACTGGTGAGCGAGGGTGAGAGACACTGGTACAGTGCACTGGTGGGCGAGAGTGAGAGACACTGTGACAGTGCACTGGTAGGTGAGAGTGAGAGACACTGGGACAGTGCACTGGTGGGTGAGAGTGAGAGACACTGGGACAGTGCACTGGTGGGTGAGAGTGAGAGACACTGGGACAGTGCACTGGTGGGTGAGAGTGAGAGATACTGGGGCAGTGAACTGGTGGGTGAGAGTGAGAGACACTGGGACAGTGCACTGGAGGGTGAGAGTGAGAGACACTGGGACAGTGTACTGGTGGGTGAGAGTGAGAGACACTGGGACAGTGAACTGGTGGGTGAGAGTGAGAGGCACTGGGACACTGCACTGGAGGGTGAGAGTGAGAGACACTGGGACAGTGTACTGGTGCGTGAGAGTGAGAGACACTGGGACAGTGCACTGGTGGGCGAGAGTGAGAGACACTGGGACAGTGCACTGGTGGGCGAGAGTGAGAGACACTGGGGCATTGCACTGGAGGGTGAGAGTGAGAGACACTGGGACAGTGCACTGGTGGGTGAGAGTGTGAGAGACACTGGGACAGTGCACTGGTGGTAAAGAGTGAGAGACACTGGGACAGTGCACTGGTGGGTGAGAGTGTGAGACACTGGAACAGTGCACAGGTGGGTGAGAGTGTGAGACACTGGGACAGTGTACTGGTGGGTGAGAGTGAGAGACACTGGTACAGTGCAGTGGTGGGTGAGAGTGAGACACACTGGGACAGTGCACTGGTGGGTGAGAGTGAGAGACACTGGGACAGTGCACTGGTGGATGAGAGTGTGAGACACAAAACAGTGCACTGCTGGGTGAGAGTGTGAGACACTGGGACAGTGCACTGGTGGGTGAGAGTGAGAGACACTGGGACGGTGCACTGGTGGGTGAGAGTGAGAGACACTGGGACAGTGCACTGGTGGGTGAGAGTGAGAGACACTGGGACGGTGCACTGGTGGGTGAGAGTGAGAGACACTGGGACAGTGCACTGGTGGTTGAGAGTGAGAGACACTGGGACGGTGCACTGGTGGGTGAGAGTGAGAGCCAATGGGACAATGCACTGGTGGGTGAGAGTGAGAGACACTGGGACAGTGCACTGGTGGGTGAGAGTGAGAGACACTTGGACAATGCACTGGTGGGTGAGAGAGAGAGACACTGGGAGAGTGCACTGGTGGGTAAGAGTGAGAGATACTGGGAAATATAACTGGTGGGTGAGAGTGAGAGACACTGGGACAGTGCACTGGTGGGTGAGAGGGAGAGACACTGGGACAGTGCACTGGTGGGTGAGAGTGAGAGACATTGAGAGTGCACTGGTGGGTGAGAGTGAGAGACACTGGGACAGTGCACTGGTGGGTGAGAGTGTGAGACACTGAGACAGTGCACTGGTGGGTGAGAGTGAGAGACACTGGGACAGTGCACTGGTGGGTGAGGGTCAGAGACACAGGGACAGTGCACTGGTGGGTGAGGGTGAGAGACACTGGGACAGTGCACTGGTGGGCGAGTGTGAGACACACTGGTACAGTGCACTGGTCGGGGAGAGTGAGACACACTGGGACAGTGCACTGGTGGGTGAGAGTGTGAGACACACTGGTACAGTGCACTGGTGGGTGAGAGTGAGACACACTGGGACAGTGCACTGGTGGGTGAGAGTGAGACACTGGGACAATGCACTGTTGGGTGAGAGTGTGAGACACTGGGACAGTGCACTGGTGGGTGAGAGTGTGAGTCACTGGGACAGTGCGCTGGTGGGTGAGAGTGTGAGACACTGGTACAGTGCACTGGTGGGTGAGAGTGAGAGACACTGGGACAATGCACTGGTGGGTGAGAGTGAGAGATACTGGGACAGTGCACTGCTGGGTGAGAGTGAGAGACACTGGGACAGTGCACTGGTGGGTGAGAGTGTGAGACAATGGGGTAGTGCACTGGTGTGTGAGGATGAGAGACTCCGGAACATTGCACTGGTGGGTGAGAGTGTGAGACATTGGGATAGTGCACTGGTGGGTGAGAGTGAGAGACACTGGGACAGTGCACTCGTGGGTGAGAGTGCGACACACTAGGACAGTGCACTGGTGGGTGAGAGTGAGAGACACTGGGGTTGTGCACTGGTGTGTGAGGGTGAGAGACACTGGAACAGTTCACTGGTGGGTGAGAGTGTGAGACAAAGGGATAGTGCACTGGTGGGTGAGAGTGAGAGACACTGGGACAGTGCACTGGTGGGTGAGAGTGAGAGACACTGGGACAGTGCACTGGTGGGTGAGAGTGAGAGACACTGACAGTGCACTGGTAGGTGAGAGTGAGAGACACTGGGACAGTGCACTGGTGGGTGAGAGTGAGAGACACTGGGACAGTGCACTGGTGGGTGAGAGTGAGAGACACTGGGACAGTGCACTGGTGGGTGAGAGTAAGAGACACTGGGACAGTGCACTGGTGGGTGAGGGTGAGAGACACTGGGACAGTGCACTGGTGGGTGAGGGAGATAGACACTGGGACAGTGCACTGGTGGGCGAGTGTGAGACACACTGGTACAGTGCACTGGTGGGGGAGAGTGAGACACACTGGGACAGTGCACTGGTGGGTGAGAGTGTGAGACACACTGGTACAGTGCTCTGGTGGGTGAGAGTGAGACACACTGGGACAGTGCACTGGTGGGTGAGAGTGAGAGACACTGGGACAGTGCACTGGTGGGTGAGAGTGTGAGACACTGGGACAGTGCGCTGGTGGGTGAGAGTGTGAGACACTGGGACAGTGCACTGGTGGGTGAGAGTGAGAGACACTGGGACAATGCACTGGTGGGTGAGAGTGAGCGATACTGGGACAGTGCACTGGTGGGTGAGGGTGAGAGGCACTGGGACAGTGCACTGGTGGATGAGAGTGTGAGACAATGGGGTAGTGCACTGGTGTGTGAGGGTTAGTGACTCCGGAACAGTGCACTGGTGGGTGAGAGTGTGAGACACTGGGATAGTGCACTGGTGGGTGAGAGTGAGAGACACTGGGACAGTGCACTGGTGGGTGAGAGTGAGAGACACTGGGACAGTGCGCTGGTGGGTGAGAGTCAGACACACTGGGACAGTGCACTGGTGGGCGAGGGTGAGATGTACTGGTACACTGCACTGGTGAGCGAGGGTGAGAGACACTGGTACAGTGCACTGGTGGGCGAGAGTGAGAGACACTGTGAAAGTGCACTGGTAGGTGAGAGTGAGAGACACTGGGACAGTGCACTGGTGGGTGAGAGTGAGAGACACTGGGACAGTGCACTGGAGGGTGAGAGTGAGAGACACTGGGACAGTGTACTGGTGGGTGAGAGTGAGAGACACTGGGACAGTGAACTGGTGGGTGAGAGTGAGAGGCACTGGGACACTGCACTGGAGGGTGAGAGTGAGAGACACTGGGACAGTGTACTGGTGCGTGAGAGTGAGAGACACTGGGACAGTGCACTGGTGGGCGAGAGTGAGAGACACTGGGACAGTGCACTGGTGGGCGAGAGTGAGAGACACTGGGGCATTGCACTGGAGGGTGAGAGTGAGAGACACTGGGACAGTGCACTGGTGGGTGAGAGTGTGAGAGACACTGGGACAGTGTACTGGTGGTAAAGAGTGAGAGACACTGGGACAGTGCACTGGTGGGTGAGAGTGTGAGACACTGGAACAGTGCACAGGTGGGTGAGAGTGTGAGACACTGGGACAGTGTACTGGTGGGTGAGAGTGAGAGACACTGGTACAGTGCAGTGGTGGGTGAGAGTGAGACACACTGGGACAGTGCACTGCTGGGTGAGAGTGAGAGACACTGGGACAGTGCACTGGTGGATGAGAGTGTGAGACACAAAACAGTGCACTGCTGGGTGAGAGTGTGAGACACTGGGACAGTGCACTGGTGGGTGAGAGTGAGAGACACTGGGACGGTGCACTGGTGGGTGAGAGTGAGAGACACTGGGACAGTGCACTGGTGGGTGAGAGTGAGAGACACTGGGATGGTGCACTGGTGGGTGAGAGTGAGAGACACTGGGACAGTGCACTGGTGGTTGAGAGTGAGAGACACTGGGACGCTGCACTGGTGGGTGAGAGTGAGAGCCAATGGGACAATGCACTGGTGGGTGAGAGTGAGAGACACTGGGACAGTGCACTGGTGGGTGAGAGTGAGAGACACTTGGACAATGCACTGGTGGGTGAGAGAGAGAGACACTGGGAGAGTGCACTGGTGGGTGAGAGTGAGAGACACTGGGACAGTGCACTGGTGTGTGAGAGTGAGAGTCACTGGTACAGTGCACTGGTGGGTGAGAGTGAGAGACACTGGGACAGTGCACTGGTGGATGAGAGTGTGAGACACAGGGACAGTGCACTGGTGGGTGAGAGTCTGAGACACTGGGACATTGCACTGGTGGGTGAGAGTATGAGACACTGGGACAGTGCACTGGTGGGTGAGAGTGAGACACACTGGGACAGTGCACTGGTGGGTGTGAGTGAGACACACTGGGACAGTGCACTGTTGGGTGGGAGTGAGAGACACTGGGACAGTGCACTGGTGGGTGAGAGTGAGAGACACTGGGACAGTGCACTGGTGGGTGAGAGTGAGAGACACTGGGACAGTGCACTGGTGGGTGAGAGTGAGAGACACTGGGACAGTGCACTGGTGGGTGAGAGTGAGAGACACTGGGACAGTGCACTGGTGGGTGAGAGTGAGAGACACTGGGACAGTGCACTGGTGGGTGAGTGTGTGAGACACTGGGACAGTGCACTGGTGGGTGAGAGTGAGAGACACTCGGACAGTGCACTGGTGGGTGAGAGTGAGAGACACTGGGACAGTGCACTTGTGGGTGAGAGTGTGAGAGACACTGGGACAGCGCACTGGTGGGTGAGGGTGAGAGACACTGGGACAGTGCACTGGTGGGTGAGGGCGAGAGACACTGGGACAGTGCACTGGTGGGTTAGAGTGAGAGATACTGGGAAATATAACTGGTGGGTGAGAGTGAGAGACACTGGGACAGTGCACTGGTGGGTGAGAGGGAGAGACACTGGGACAGTGCACTGGTGGGTGAGAGTGAGAGACATTGACATTGCACTGGTGGGTGAGAGTGAGAGACACTGGGACAGTGCACTGGTGGGTGAGAGTGTGAGACACTGAGACAGTGCACTGGTGGGTGAGAGTGAGAGACACTGGGACAGTGCACTGGTGGGTGAGGGTGAGAGACACAGGGACAGTGCACTGGTGGGTGAGGGTGAGAGACACTGGGACAGTGCACTGGTGGGTGAGAGTGAGACACTGTGACAATGCACTGGTGGGTGAGAGTGTGAGACACTGGGACAGTGCGCTGGTGGGTGAGAGTGTGAGACACTGGTACAGTGCACTGGTGGGTGAGAGTGAGAGACACTGGGACAATGCACTGGTGGGTGAGAGTGAGAGATACTGGGACAGTGCACTGGTGGGTGAGAGTGAGAGACACTGGGACAGTGCACTGGTGGGTGAGAGTGTGAGACAATGGGACAGTGCACTGGTGGGTGAGAGTGAGAGATACTGGGACAGTGCACTGGTGGGTGAGAGTATGAGACACTGGGATAGTGCACTGGTGGGTGAGGGTGAGAGACTCCGGAACAGTGCACTGGTGGGTGAGAGTGTGAGACACTGGGATAGTGCACTGGTGGGTGAGAGTGAGAGACACTGGGACAGTGCACTAGTGGGTGAGAGTGCGACACACTGGGACAGTGCCCTGGTGGGTGAGAGTGAGAGACACTGGGGTAGTGCACTGGTGGGTGAGGGTGAGAGACACTGGAACAGTTCACTGGTGGGTGAGAGTGTGAGACAAAGGGATAGTGCACTGGTGGGTGAGAGTGAGAGACACTGGGACAGTGCACTGGTGGGTGAGAGTGAGAGACACAGGGACAGTGCACTGGTGGGTGAGAGTGAGACACACTGGGACAGTGCACTGGTGGGCGAGGGTGAGAGGCACTGGTACAGTGCACTGGTGGGCGAGGGTGAGAGACACTGGTACAGTGCACTGTTGGGCGAGAGTGAGAGACACTGGGACAGTGCACTGGAGGGTGAGAGTGAGAGACACTGGGACAGTGTACTGGTGGGTGAGAGTGAGAGACACTGGGACAGTGCACTGGTGGGTGAGAGTGAGAGGCACTGGGACAGTGCACTGGTGGGTGAGAGTGAGAGACACTGGGACAGTGCACTGGTGGGTGAGAGTGAGACACACTGGGAGAGTGCACTGGTGGGTGAGAGTGTGAGACACTGACAGTGCACTGGTAGGTGAGAGTGAGAGACACTGGGACAGTGCACTGGTGGGTGAGAGTGAGAGACACTGGGACTGTGCACTGGTGTGTGAGAGTGAGAGACACTGACAGTGCACTGGTAGGTGAGAGTGAGAGACACTGGGACAGTGCACTGGTGGGTGAGAGTGAGAGACACAGGGACAGTGAACTGGTGTGTGATAGTGAGAGACACTCGGACACTGCACTGGAGGGTGAGAGTGAGAGACACTGGGACAGTGTACTGGTGCGTGAGAGTGAGAGACGCTGGGACAGTGCACTGGTGGGCGAGAGTGAGAGACACTGGGACAGTGCACTGGTGGGTGAGAGTGAGACACACTGGGACAGTGCGCTGGTGGGTGAGAGTGAGACACACTGGGACAGTGCACTGGTGGTTGAGAGTGAGTGATACTGGTACAGTGCACTGGTGGGTGAGAGTGAGAGACACAGGGACAGTGCACTGGTGGGTCAGAGTGAGACACTGGGACAGTGCACTGGTGGGTAA
The DNA here is from genome assembly GCF_052327205.1 of Somniosus microcephalus. Lineage (NCBI taxonomy): Eukaryota > Metazoa > Chordata > Chondrichthyes > Squaliformes > Somniosidae > Somniosus > Somniosus microcephalus. Next base: position 9,028,253 of record NC_141019.1, read on the forward strand.
GAGTGTGAGACACTGGGACAGTGCACTGGTGGGTGAGAGTGAGAGACACTGGGACAGTGCACTGGTGGGTGAGAGTGAGACACACTGGGACAGTGCACTGGTGGGTGAGAGTGAGAGACAATGGTACAGTGCACTGGTGGGTGAGAGTGAGAGACACTGGGACAGTGCACTGGTGGGTGAGAGTGAGAGACACTGGGACAGTGAACTGCTGGGTGAGAGTGAGAGACACTGCGACAGTGCACTGGAGGGTGAGAGTGAGAGACACTGGGACAGTGCACTGGTGGGTGAGAGTGAGAGACACTGGGACAGTGCAGTGGTGGGTGAGAGTGAGAGACACTGGGACAGTGAACTGGTGGGTGAGAGTGAGAGACACTGGGACAGTGCACTGGAGGGTGAGAGTGAGAGACACTGGGACAGTGTACTGGTGGGTGAGAGTGAGAGACACTGGGACAGTGAACTGGTGGGTGAGAGTGAGAGACACTGGGACAGTGCACTGGTAGGTGAGAGTGAGAGACACTGGGACAGTGCACTGGTGGGTGAGAGTGAGAGACACTGGGACGGTGCACTGGTGGGTGAGAGTGTGAGAGACACTGGGACAGTGCACTGTTGGGTGAGAGTGAGAGACACTGGGACAGTGCACTGGTGGGTGAGAGTGAGAGACACTTGGACAGTGCACTGGTGGGTGAGGGTGAGAGACACTGGGACAGTGCACTGGTGGGTGAGAGTGTGAGACACTGGGACAGTGCACTGGAGGGTGAGAGTGAGAGACACTGGGACAGTGCACTGTTGGGTAAGAGTGAGAGACACTGGGACAGTGCACTGGTGGGTGAGAGTGTGAGACACTGGGACAGTGCACTGGAGGGTGAGTGTTAGAGACACTGGGACAGTGCACTGGTGGGTGAGAGTGAGAGACACTGGGACAGTGCACTGGTGGGTGAGAGTGTGAGACACTGGAACATTGCACTGGTTGGTGAGAGTGTGAGACACTGGGAGAGTGTACTGGTGGGTGAGAGTGAGAGACACTGGTACAGTGCACTGGTGGGTGAGAGTGAGACACACTGGGACAGTGCACTAGTGGGTGAGAGTGAGAGACACTGGGACAGTGCACTGGTGGGTGAGAGTGTGAGACACAAGAACAGTGCACTGGTGGGTGAGAGTGTGAGACACTGGGACGGTGCACTGGTGGGTGAGAGTGAGAGACACTGGGACGGTGCACTGGTGGGTGAGAGTGAGAGACACTGGGACAGTGCACTGGTGGGTGAGAGTGAGAGACACTGGGACGGTGCACTGGTGGGTGAGAGTGAGAGACACTGGGACAGTGCACTGGTGGTTGAGAGTGAGAGACACTGGGACAGTGCACTGGTGGGTGAGAGTGAGAGACACTGGGACAATGCACTGGTGGGTGAGAGTGAGACACACTGGGACAGTGCACTGGTGGGTGAGAGTGAGAGACACTGGGACGGTGCACTGGTGGGTGAGAGAGAGAGACACTGGGACAGTGCACTGGTGGGTGAGAGTGAGAGACACTGGGACAGTGCACTGGTGGGTGAGAGTGTGAGACACAGGGACAGTGCACTGGTGGGTGCGAGTCTGAGACACTGGGCAGTGCACTGGTGGGTGAGTGTGAGACACTGGGACAGTGCACTGGTGGGTGAGAGTGAGAGACACTGGGACAGTGCACTGCTGGGTGAGAATGAGAGACACTGGGACAGTGCACTGGTGGGTGAGGGTGAGGGAGACTGGGACAGTGCACTGGTGGGTGAGGGCGAGAGACACTGGGACAGTGCACTGGTGGGTAAGAGTGAGAGATACTGGGAAATATAACTGGTGGGTGAGAGTGAGAGGCACTGGGACTGTGCACTGGTGGGTGAGAGTGAGAGACACTGGGAGAGTGCACTGGTGGGTGAGAGTGAGAGACATTGACAGTGCACTGGTGGGTGAGAGTGAGAGACACTGGGACAGTGCACTGGTGGGTGAGAGTGTGAGACACTGAGACAGTGCACTGGTGGGTGAGAGTGAGAGAAACTGGGACAGTGCACTGTTGGGTGAGAATGAGAGACATTGACAGTGCACTGGTGGGTGAGAGTGAGAGACACTGGGACAGTGCACTGGTGGGTGAGAGTATGAGACACTGAGACAGTGCACTGGTGGGTGAAGGTGAGAGACACTGGGACAGTGCACTGGTGGGCGAGTGTGAGACACACTGGTACAGTGCACTGGTGGGGAAGAGTGAGACACACTGGGACAGTGCACTGGTGGGTGAGAGTGAGACACTGGGACAATGCACTGGTGGGTGAGAGTGTGAGACACTGGGACAGTGCACTGGTGGGTGAGAGTGTGAGACACTGGGACAGTGCGCTGGTGGGTGAGAGTGTGAGACACTGGGACAGTGCACTGGTGGGTTAGAGTGAGAGACACTGGGACAATGCACTGGTGGGTGAGAGTGAGAGATACTGGGACAGTGCACTGGTGGGTGAGAGTGAGAGACACTGGGACAGTGCACTGGTGGGTGAGAGTGTGAGACAATGGGGTAGTGCACTGGTGTGTGAGGGTGAGAGACTCCGGAACAGTGCACTGGTGGGTGAGAGTGTGAGACACTGGGATAGTGCACTGGTGGGTGAGAGTGAGAGACACTGGGACAGTGCACTGATGGGTGAGAGTGCGACACACTAGGACAGTGCACTGGTGGGTGAGGGTGAGAGACACTGAAACAGTTCACTGGTGGGTGAGAGTGTGAGACAAAGGGATAGTGCACTGGTGGGTGAGAGAGAGAGACACTGGGACAGTGCACTGGTGGGTGAGAGTGAGAGACACTGGGACAGTGCACTGGTGGGTGAGAGTGAGACACACTGGGACAGTGCACTGGTGGGCGAGGGTGAGAGGCACTGATGCAGTGCACTGGTGGGCGAGGGTGAGAGACACTGGTACAGTGCACTGTTGGGCGAGAGTGAGAGACACTGTGACAGTGCACTGGTAGGTGAGAGTGAGAGAAACTGGGACAGTGCACTGGTGGGTGAGAGTGAGAGACACTGGGACAGTGCACTGGTGGGTGAGAGTGAGAGACACTGGGATAGTGCACTGGTGGGTGAGAGTGAGAGATACTGGGACAGTGAACTGGTGGGTGAGAGTGAGAGACACTGGGACAGTGCACTGGAGGGTGAGAGTGAGAGACACAGGGACAGTGCTCTGGTGGGCGACAGTGAGAGACACTGGGACAGTGCACTGGTGGGTGAGAGTGAGAGACACTGGGACAGTGCACTGGTGGGTGAGAGTGAGACACACTGGGACAGTGCACTGGTGGGTGAGAGTGAGTGATACTGGTACAGTGCACTGGTGGGTGAGAGTGAGAGACACTGGGACAGTGCACTGGTGGGTGAGAGTGAGAGACACTGGGACAGTGAACTGGTGGGTGAGAGTGAGAGACACTGCGACAGTGCACTGGAGGGTGAGAGTGAGAGACACTGGGACAGTGCACTAGTGGGTGAGAGTGAGAGACACTGGGACAGTGCACTGTTGGGTGAGAGTGAGAGACTCTGGGACAGTGAACTGATGGGTGAGAGTGAGAGACACTGGGACAGTGCACTGGTAGATGAGAGTGAGAGACACTGGGACAGTGCACTGGTGGGTGAGAGTGAGAGACACTGGGACGGTGCACTGGTGGGTGAGAGTGTGAGAGACACTGGGACAGTGCACTGGTGGGTGAGAGTGAGAGACACTGGGAGAGTGCACTGGTGGGTGAGGGTGAGAGACACTGGGACAGTGCACTGGTGGGTGAGAGTGTGAGATACTGGGACAGTGCACTGGAGGGTGAGAGTGAGAGACACTGGGACAGTGCACTGGTGGGTGAGAGTGAGAGACACTGGGAGAGTGCACTGGTGGGTGAGAGTGAGACAATGGGGTAGTGCACTGGTGTGTGAGGGTGAGAGACTCCGGAACAGTGCACTGGTGGGTGCGAGTGTGAGACACTGGGATAGTGCACTGGTGGGTGAGAGTGAGAGACACTGGGACAGTGCACTGGTGGGTGAGAGTGCGACACACTGGGATAGTGCACTGGTGGGTGAGAGTGAGAGACACTGGGGTAGTGCACTGGTGGGTGAGGGTGAGAGACATTGGAACAGTTCACTGGTGGGTGAGAGTGTGAGACAAAGGGATAGTGCATTGGTGGGTGAGAGTGAGAGACACTGGGACAGTGCACTGGTGGGTGAGAGTGAGAGACACTGTGAGAGTGCACTGGTAGGTGAGATTGAGAGGCACTGGGACAGTGCACTGGTGGGTGAGAGTGAGAGACACTGGGACAGTGCCCTGGTGGGTGAGAGTGAGACACACTGGGACAGTGCACTGGTGGGTGAGAGTGAGTGATACTGGTACAGTGCACTGGTGGGTGAGAGTGAGAGACACTGGGACAGTGCACTGGTGGGTGAGAGTGAGAGACACTGGGACAGTGAACTGGTGGGTGAGAGTGAGAGACACTGCGACAGTGCACTGGAGGGTGAGAGTGAGAGACACTGGGACAGTGCACTGGTGGGTGAGAGTGAGAGACACTGGGACAGTGCACTGTTGGGTGAGAGTGAGAGACTCTGGGACAGTGAACTGATGGGTGAGAGTGAGAGACACTGGGACAGTGCACTGGTAGATGAGAGTGAGAGACACTGGGACAGTGCACTGGTGGGTGAGAGTGAGAGACACTGGGACGGTGCACTGGTGGGTGAGAGTGTGAGAGACACTGGGACAGTGCACTGGTGGGTGAGAGTGAGAGACACTGGGAGAGTGCACTGGTGGGTGAGGGTGAGAGACACTGGGACAGTGCACTGGTGGGTGAGAGTGTGAGATACTGGGACAGTGCACTGGAGGGTGAGAGTGAGAGACACTGGGACAGTGCACTGGTGGGTGAGAGTGAGAGACACTGGGAGAGTGCACTGGTGGGTGAGAGTGAGACAATGGGGTAGTGCACTGGTGTGTGAGGGTGAGAGACTCCGGAACAGTGCACTGGTGGGTGCGAGTGTGAGACACTGGGATAGTGCACTGGTGGGTGAGAGTGAGAGACACTGGGACAGTGCACTGGTGGGTGAGAGTGCGACACACTGGGATAGTGCACTGGTGGGTGAGAGTGAGAGACACTGGGGTAGTGCGCTGGTGGGTGAGGGTGAGAGACATTGGAACAGTTCACTGGTGGGTGAGAGTGTGAGACAAAGGGATAGTGCATTGGTGGGTGAGAGTGAGAGACACTGGGACAGTGCACTGGTGGGTGAGAGTGAGAGACACTGTGAGAGTGCACTGGTAGGTGAGATTGAGAGGCACTGGGACAGTGCACTGGTGGGTGAGAGTGAGAGACACTGGGACAGTGCCCTGGTGGGTGAGAGTGAGAGACACTGGGACAGTGCACTGGTGGGTGAGAGTGAGAGACACTGGGACAGTGCACTGGTGGGTGAGAGTGAGAGACACTGGGAGAGTGCACTGGTGGGTGAGAGTGAGAGATACTGGGACAGTGAACTGGTGGGTGAGAGTGAGAGACACTGGGACAGTGCACTGGAGGGTGAGAGTGAGAGACACAGGGACAGTGCACTGGTGGGCGACAGTGAGAGACACTGGGACAGTGCACTGGTGGGTGAGAGTGAGGGACACTGGGACAGTGCACTGGTGGGTGAGAGTGAGACACACTGGGACAGTGCACTGGTGGGTGAGAGTGAGTGATACTGGTACAGTGCACTGGTGGGTGAGAGTGAGAGACACTGGGACAGTGCACTGGTGGGTGAGAGTGAGAGACACTGGGACAGTGAACTGGTGGGTGAGAGTGTGAGACACTGGGACAGTGCGCTGGTGGGTGAGAGTGTGAGACACTGGGACAGTGCACTGGTGGGTTAGAGTGAGAGACACTGGGACAATGCACTGGTGGGTGAGAGTGAGAGATACTGGGACAGTGCACTGGTGGGTGAGAGTGAGAGACACTGGGACAGTGCACTGGTGGGTGAGAGTGTGAGACAATGGGGTAGTGCACTGGTGTGTGAGGGTGAGAGACTCCGGAACAGTGCACTGGTGGGTGAGAGTGTGAGACACTGGGATAGTGCACTGGTGGGTGAGAGTGAGAGACACTGGGACAGTGCACTGGTGGGTGAGAGTGCGACACACTAGGACAGTGCACTGGTGGGTGAGGGTGAGAGACACTGAAACAGTTCACTGGTGGGTGAGAGTGTGAGACAAAGGGATAGTGCACTGGTGGGTGAGAGAGAGAGACACTGGGACAGTGCACTGGTGGGTGAGAGTGAGAGACACTGGGACAGTGCACTGGTGGGTGAGAGTGAGACACACTGGGACAGTGCACTGGTGGGCGAGGGTGAGAGGCACTGATGCAGTGCACTGGTGGGCGAGGGTGAGAGACACTGGTACAGTGCACTGTTGGGCGAGAGTGAGAGACACTGTGACAGTGCACTGGTAGGTGAGAGTGAGAGAAACTGGGACAGTGCACTGGTGGGTGAGAGTGAGAGATACTGGGACAGTGCACTGGTGGGTGAGAGTGAGAGACACTGGGAGAGTGCACTGGTGGGTGAGAGTGAGAGATACTGGGATAGTGAACTGGTGGGTGAGAGTGAGAGACACTGGGACAGTGCACTGGAGGGTGAGAGTGAGAGACACAGGGACAGTGCTCTGGTGGGCGACAGTGAGAGACACTGGGACAGTGCACTGGTGGGTGAGAGTGAGAGACACTGGGACAGTGCACTGGTGGGTGAGAGTGAGACACACTGGGACAGTGCACTGGCGGGTGAGAGTGAGTGATACTGGTACAGTGCACTGGTGGGTGAGAGTGAGAGACACTGGGACAGTGCACTGGTGGGTGAGAGTGAGAGACACTGGGACAGTGAACTGGTGGGTGAGAGTGAGAGACACTGCGACAGTGCACTGGAGGGTGAGAGTGAGAGACACTGGGACAGTGCACTGGTGGGTGAGAGTGAGAGACACTGGGACAGTGCACTGTTGGGTGAGAGTGAGAGACTCTGGGACAGTGAACTGATGGGTGAGAGTGAGAGACACTGGGACAGTGCACTGGTAGGTGAGAGTGAGAGACACTGGGACAGTGCACTGGTGGGTGAGAGTGAGAGACACTGGGACGGTGCACTGGTGGGTGAGAGTGTGAGAGACACTGGGACAGTGCACTGGTGGGTGAGAGTGAGAGACACTGGGAGAGTGCACTGGTGGGTGAGGGTGAGAGACACTGGGACAGTGCACTGGTGGGTGAGAGTGTGAGATACTGGGACAGTGCACTGGAGGGTGAGAGTGAGAGACACTGGGACAGTGCACTGGTGGGTGAGAGTGAGAGACACTGGGAGAGTGCACTGGTGGGTGAGAGTGTGAGACAATGGGGTAGTGCACTGGTGTGTGAGGGTGAGAGACTCTGGAACAGTGCACTGGTGGGTGCGAGTGTGAGACACTGGGATAGTGCACTGGTGGGTGAGAGTGAGAGACACTGGGAGAGTGCACTGGTGGGTGAGAGTGCGACACACTGGGATAGTGCACTGGTGGGTGAGAGTGAGAGACACTGGGGTAGTGCGCTGGTGGGTGAGGGTGAGAGACATTGGAACAGTTCACTGGTGGGTGAGAGTGTGAGACAAAGGGATAGTGCATTGGTGGGTGAGAGTGAGAGACACTGGGACAGTGCACTGGTGGGTGAGAGTGAGAGACACTGTGAGAGTGCACTGGTAGGTGAGATTGAGAGGCATTGGGACAGTGCACTGGTGGGTGAGAGTGAGAGACACTGGGACAGTGCCCTGGTGGGTGAGAGTGAGAGACACTGGGACAGTGCACTGGTGGGTGAGAGTGAGAGACACTGGGACAGTGCACTGGTGGGTGAGAGTGAGAGACACTGGGAGAGTGCACTGGTGGGTGAGAGTGAGAGATACTGGGACAGTGAACTGGTGGGTGAGAGTGAGAGACACTGGGACAGTGCACTGGAGGGTGAGAGTGAGAGACACAGGGACAGTGCACTGGTGGGCGACAGTGAGAGACACTGGGACAGTGCACTGGTGGGTGAGAGTGAGGGACACTGGGACAGTGCACTGGTGGGTGAGAGTGAGACACACTGGGACAGTGCACTGGTGGGTGAGAGTGAGTGATACTGGGACAGTGCACTGGTGGGTGAGAGTGAGAGACACTGGGACAGTGAACTGGTGGGTGAGAGTGAGAGACACTGCGACAGTGCACTGGAGGGTGAGAGTGAGAGACACTGGGACAGTGCACTGGTAGGTGAGAGTGAGAGACACTGGGACAGTGCACTGGTGGGTGATAGTGAGAGACACTGGGACGGTGCACTGGTGGGTGAGAGTGTGAGAGACACTGGGACAGTGCACTGGTGGGTGAGAGTGAGAGACACTGGGAGAGTGCACTGGTGGGTGAGGGTGAGAGACACTGGGACAGTGCACTGGTGGGTGAGAGTGTGAGATACTGGGACAGTGCACTGGAGGGTGAGAGTGAGAGACACTGGGACAGTGCACTGGTGGGTGAGAGTGTGAGAGACACTGGGACAGTGCACTGGTGGGTAAGAGTGAGAGACACTGGGACAGTGCACTGGTGGGTGAGAGTGTGAGACACTGGAACAGTGCACTGGTGGGTGAGAGTGTGAGACACTGGGACAGTGTACTGGTGGGTGAGAGTGAGAGACACTGGTACAGTGCACTGGTGGGTGAGAGTGAGACACACTGGGACAGTGCACTGGTGGGTGAGAGTGAGAGACACTGGGACAGTGCACTGGTGGATGAGAGTGTGAGACACAAAACAGTGCACTGGTGGGTGGGAGTGTGAGACACTGGGACAGTGCACTGGTGGGTGAGAGTGAGAGACACTGGGACGGTGCACTGGTGGGTGAGAGTGAGAGACACTGGGACAGTGCACTTGTGGGTGAGAGTGTGAGAGACACTGGGACAGCGCACTGGTGGGTGAGGGTGAGAGACACTGGGACAGTGCACTGGTGGGTGACGGCGAGAGACTCTGGGACAGTGCACTGGTGGGTAAGAGTGAGAGATACTGGGAAATATAACTGGTGGGTGAGAGTGAGAGACACTGGGACAGTGCACTGGTGGGTGAGAGGGAGAGACACTGGGACAGTGCACTGGTGGGTGAGAGTGAGAGACATTGAGAGTGCACTGGTGGGTGAGAGTGAGAGACACTGGGAGAGTGCACTGGTGGGTGAGAGTGTGAGACACTGAGACAGTGCACTGGTGGGTGAGAGTGAGAGACACTGGGACAGTGCACTGGTGGGTGAGGGTGAGAGACACAGGGACAGTGCACTGGTGGGTGAGGGTGAGAGACACTGGGACAGTGCACTGGTGGGCGAGTGTGAGACACACTGGTACAGTGCACTGGTGGGGGAGAGTGAGACACACTGGGACAGTGCACTGGTGGGTGAGAGTGTGAGACACACTGGTACAGTGCACTGGTGGGTGAGAGTGAGACACACTGGGACAGTGCACTGGTGGGTGAGAGTGAGACACTGGGACAATGCACTGGTGGGTGAGAGTGTGAGACACTGCGACAGTGCACTGGTGGGCGAGAGTGTGAGACACTGGTACAGTGCACTGGTGGGTGAGAGTGAGAGACACTGGGACAATGCACTGGTGGGTGAGAGTGAGAGATACTGGGACAGTGCACTGGTGGGTGAGAGTGAGAGACACTGGGACAGTGCACTGGTGGGTGAGAGTGAGAGACAATGGGGTAGTGCACTGGTGTGTTAGGATGAGAGACTCCGGAACATTGCACTGGTGGGTGAGAGTGAGAGACACTGGGACAGTGCACTGGAGGGTGAGAGTGAGAGACACTGGGACAGTGTACTGGTGGGTGAGAGTGAGAGACACTGGGACAGTGAACTGGTGTGTGAGAGTGTGAGACACTGGGACAGTGCACTGCTAGGTGAGAGTGAGAGACACTGGGACAGTGCACTGGTGGGTGAGAGTGAGAGACACTGGGACGGTGCACTGGTGGGTGAGAGTGTGAGAGACACTGGGACAGTGCACTGGTGGGTGAGACTGAGAGACACTGGGACAGTGCACTGGTGGGTGAGGGTGAGAGACACTGGGACAGTGCACTGGTGGGTGAGAGTGTGAGATACTGGGACAGTGCACTGGAGGGTGAGAGTGAGAGACACTGGGACAGTGCACTGGTGGGTGAGAGTGTGAGAGACACTGGGACAGTGCACTGGTGGGTAAGAGTGAGAGACACTGGGACAGTGCACTGGTGGGTGAGAGTGTGAGACACTGGAACAGTGCACTGGTGGGTGAGAGTGTGAGACACTGGGACAGTGTACTGGTTGGTGAGAGTGAGAGACACTGGTACAGTGCACTGGTGGGTGAGAGTGAGACACACTGGGACAGTGCACTGGTGGGTGAGAGTGAGAGACACTGGGACAGTGCACTGGTGGATGAGAGTGTGAGACACAAAACAGTGCACTGGTGGGTGAGAGTGTGAGACACTGGGACAGTGCACTGGTGGGTGAGAGTGAGAGACACTGGGACGGTGCACTGGTGGGTGAGAGTGAGAGACACTGGGACAGTGCACTTGTGGGTGAGAGTGTGAGAGACACTGGGACAGCGCGCTGGTGGGTGAGGGTGAGAGACACTGTGACAGTGCACTGGTGGGTGAGGGCGAGAGACTCTGGGACAGTGCACTGGTGGGTAAGAGTGAGAGATACTGGGAAATATAACTGGTGGGTGAGAGTGAGAGACACTGGGACAGTGCACTGGTGGGTGAGAGGGAGAGACACTGGGACAGTGCACTGGTGGGTGAGAGTGAGAGACATTGAGAGTGCACTGGTGGGTGAGAGTGAGAGACACTGGGACAGTGCACTGGTGGGTGAGAGTGTGAGACACTGAGACAGTGCACTGGTGGGTGAGAGTGAGAGACACTGGGACAGTGCACTGGTGGGTGAGGGTGAGAGACACAGGGACAGTGCACTGGTGGGTGAGGGTGAGAGACACTGGGACAGTGCACTGGTGGGCGAGAGTGAGACACACTGGTACAGTGCACTGGTGGGGGAGAGTGAGACACACTGGGACAGTGCACTGGTGGGTGAGAGTGTGAGACACACTGGTACAGTGCACTGGTGGGTGAGAGTGAGACACTGGGACAATGCACTGGTGGGTGAGAGTGTGAGACACTGGGACAGTGCACTGGTGGGTGAGAGTGAGAGACACTGGGACAATGCACTGGTGGGTGAGAGTGAGAGATACTGGGACAGTGCACTGGTGGGTGAGAGTGAGAGACACTGGGACAGTGCACTGGTGGGTGAGAGTGTGAGACAATGGGGTAGTGCACTGGTGTGTGAGGATGAGAGACTCCGGAACATTGCACTGGTGGGTGAGAGTGTGAGACACTGGGATAGTGCACTGGTGGGTGAGAGTGAGAGACACTGGGACAGTGCACTGGTGGGTGAGAGTGCGACACACTAGGACAGTGCACTGGTGGGTGAGAGTGAGAGACAATGGGGTTGTGCACTGGTGTGTGAGGGTGAGAGACACTGGAACAGTTCACTGGTGGGTGAGAGTGTGAGACAAAGGGATAGTGCACTGGTGGGTGAGAGTGAGAGACACTGGGACAGTGCACTGGTGGGTGAGAGTGAGAGACACTGGGACAGTGCACTGGTGGGTGAGAGTGAGACACACTGGGACAGTGCACTGGTGGGCGAGGGTGAGAGACACTGGTACAGTGCACTGTTGGGCGAGAGTGAGAGACACTGACAGTGCACTGGTAGGTGAGAGTGAGAGACACTGGGACAGTGCACTGGTGGGTGAGAGTGAGAGACACTGGGACAGTGCACTGGTGGGTGAGAGTGAGAGACACTGGGACAGTGCACTGGTGGGTGAGAGTAAGAGACACTGGGACAGTGCACTGGTGGGTGAGGGTGAGAGACACTGGGACAGTGCACTGGTGGGGGAGAGTGAGACACACTGGGACAGTGCACTGGTGGGTGAGAGTGTGAGACACACTGGTACAGTGCTCTGGTGGATGAGAGTGAGACACACTGGGACAGTGCACTGGTGGGTGAGAGTGAGAGACACTGGGACAGTGCACTGGTGGGTGAGAGTGTGAGACACTGGGACAGTGCGCTGGCGGGTGAGAGTTTGAGACACTGGGACAGTGCACTGGTGGGTGAGAGTGAGAGACACTGGGACAATGCACTGGTGGGTGAGAGTGAGAGATACTGGGACAGTGCACTGGTGGGTGAGAGTGAGAGGCACTGGGACAGTGCACTGGTGGATGAGAGTGTGAGACAATGGGGTAGTGCACTGGTGTGTGAGTGTTAGTGACTCCGGAACAGTGCACTGGTGGGTGAGAGTGTGAGACACTGGGATAGTGCACTGGTGGGTGAGAGTGAGAGACACTGGGACAGTGCACTGGTGGGTGAGAGTGAGAGACACTGGGACAGTGCGCTGGTGGGTGTGAGTCAGACACACTGGGACAGTGCACTGGTGGGCGAGGGTGAGATGCACTGGTACACTGCACTGGTGAGCGAGGGTGAGAGACACTGGTACAGTGCACTGGTGGGCGAGAGTGAGAGACACTGTGACAGTGCACTGGTAGGTGAGAGTGAGAGACACTGGGACAGTGCACTGGTGGGTGAGAGTGAGAGACACTGGGACAGTGCACTGGTGGGTGAGAGTGAGAGACACTGGGACAGTGCACTGGTGGGTGAGAGTGAGAGATACTGGGACAGTGAACTGGTGGGTGAGAGTGAGAGGCACTGGGACACTGCACTGGAGGGTGAGAGTGAGAGACACTGGGACAGTGTTCTGGTGCATGAGAGTGAGAGACACTGGGACAGTGCACTGGTGGGCGAGAGTGAGAGACACTGGGACAGTGCACTGGTGGGCGAGAGTGAGAGACACTGGGGCAGTGCACTGGAGGGTGAGAGTGAGAGACACTGGGACAGTGCACTGGTGGGTGAGAGTGTGAGAGACACTGGGACAGTGCACTGGTGGTAAAGAGTGAGAGACACTGGGACAGTGCACTGGTGGGTGAGAGTGTGAGACACTGGGACAGTGTACTGGTGGGTGAGAGTGAGAGACACTGGTACAGTGCAGTGGTGGGTGAGAGTGAGACACACTGGGACAGTGCACTGGTGGGTGAGAGTGAGAGACACTGGGACAGTGCACTGGTGGATGAGAGTGTGAGACACAAAACAGTGCACTGCTGGGTGAGAGTGTGAGACACTGGGACAGTGCACTGGTGGGTGAGAGTGAGAGACACTGGGACGGTGCACTGGTGGGTGAGAGTGAGAGACACTGGGACAGTGCACTGGTGGGTGAGAGTGAGAGACACTGGGACGGTGCACTGGTGGGTGAGAGTGAGAGACACTGGGACAGTGCACTGGTGGTTGAGAGTGAGAGACACTGGGACGGTGCACTGGTGGGTGAGAGTGAGAGCCAATGGGACAATGCACTGGTGGGTGAGAGTGAGAGACACTGGGACAGTGCACTGGTGGGTGAGAGTGAGAGACACTTGGGCAGTGCACTGGTGGGTGAGAGAGAGAGACACTGGGAGAGTGCACTGGTGGGTGAGAGTGAGAGACACTGGGACAGTGCACTGGTGGGTGAGAGTGAGAGTCACTGGTACAGTGCACTGGTGGGTGAGAGTGAGAGACACTGGGACAGTGCACTGTTGGATGAGAGTGTGAGACACAGGGACAGTGCACTGGTGGGTGAGAGTCTGAGACACTGGGACAGTGCACTGGTGGGTGAGAGGATGAGACACTGGGACAGTGCACTGGTGGGTGAGAGTGAGACACACTGGGACAGTGCACTGGTGGGTGTGAGTGAGACACACTGGGACAGTGCACTGTTGGGTGGGAGTGAGAGACACTGGGACAGTGCACTGGTGGGTGAGAGTGAGAGACACTGGGACAGTGCACTGGTGGGTGAGAGTGAGAGGCACTGGGACAGTGCACTGGTGGGTGAGTGTGTGAGACACTGGGACAGTGCACTGGTGGGTGAGAGTGAGAGACACTCGGACAGTGCACTGGTGGGTGAGAGTGAGAGACACTGGGACAGTGCACTTGTGGGTGAGAGTGTGAGAGACACTGGGACAGCGCACTGGTGGGTGAGGGTGAGATACACTGGGACAGTGCACTGGTGGGTGAGGGCGAGAGACACTGGGACAGTGCACTGGCGGGTTAGAGTGAGAGATACTGGGAAATATAACTGGTGGGTGAGAGTGAGAGACACTGGGACAGTGCACTGGTGGGTGAGAGGGAGAGACACTGGGACAGTGCACTGGTGGGTGAGAGTGAGAGACATTGACAGTGCACTGGTGGGTGAGAGTGAGAGACACTGGGACAGTGCACTGGTGGGTGAGAGTGTGAGACACTGAGACAGTGCACTGGTGGGTGAGAGTGAGAGACACTGGGACAGTGCACTGGTGGGTGAGGGTGAGAGACACAGGGACAGTGCACTGGTGGGTGAGGGTGAGAGACACTGGGACAGTGCACTGGTGGGTGAGAGTGAGACACTGGGACAATGCACTGGTGGGTGAGAGTGTGAGACACTGGGACAGTGCGCTGGTGGGTGAGAGTGTGAGACACTGGGACAATGCACTGGTGGGTGAGAGTGAGAGATACTGGGACAGTGCACTGCTGGGTGAGAGTGAGAGACACTGGGACAGTGCACTGGTGGGTGAGAGTGTGAGACAATGGGACAGTGCAATGGTGGGTGAGAGTGAGAGATACTGGGACAGTGCACTGGTGGGTGAGAGTATGAGACACTGGGATAGTGCACTGGTGGGTGAGGGTGAGAGACTCCAGAACAGTGCACTGGTGGGTGAGAGTGTGAGACACTGGGATAGTGCACTGGTGGGTGAGAGTGAGAGACACTGGGACAGTGCACTGGTGGGTGAGAGTGAGAGACACTGGGGTAGTGCACTGGTGGGTGAGGGTGAGAGACACTGGAACAGTTCACTGGTGGGTGAGAGTGTGAGACAAAGGGATAGTGCACTGGTGGGTGAGAGTGAGAGACACTGGGACAGTGCACTGGTGGGTGAGAGTGAGAGACACAGGGACAGCGCACTGGTGGGTGAGAGTGAGACACACTGGGACAGTGCACTGGTGGGCGTGGGTGAGAGGCACTGGTACAGTGCACTGGTGGGCGAGGGTGAGAGACACTGGTACAGTGCACTGGTGGGCGAGAGTGAGAGACACTGGGACAGTGCACTGGTGGGCGAGAGTGAGAGACACTGGGACAGTGCACTGGTGGGTGAGAGTGAGACACACTGGGACAGTGCGCTGGTGGGTGAGAGTGAGACACACTGGGACAGTGCACTGGTGGTTGAGAGTGAGTGATACTGGTACAGTGCACTGGTGGGTGAGAGTGAGAGACACTGGGACAGTGCACTGGTGGGTGAGAGTGAGAGACACTGGGACAGTGAACTGCTGGCTGAGAGTGAGAGACACTGCGACAGTGCACTGGAGGGTGAGAGTGAGAGACACTGGGACAGTGCACGGGTGGGTGAGAGTGAGAGACACTGGGACAGTGCACTGGTGGGTGAGAGTGAGAGACACTGGGACAGTGTACTGGTGGGTGAGAGTGAGAGACACTGGGACAGTGAACTGGTGGGTGAGAGTCTGAGAGACACTGGGACAGTGCACTGGTGGGTGAGAGTGAGAGACACTGGGACAGTGCACTGGTGGGTGAGAGTGAGAGACACTGGGACAGTGTACTGGTGGGTGAGAGTGAGAGACACTGGGACAGTGCACTGGTGGGTGAGAGTGTG
This sequence comes from Somniosus microcephalus, assembly GCF_052327205.1. Classification (NCBI taxonomy): domain Eukaryota; kingdom Metazoa; phylum Chordata; class Chondrichthyes; order Squaliformes; family Somniosidae; genus Somniosus; species Somniosus microcephalus. The sequence goes on from NC_141019.1 coordinate 9,043,994, forward strand.
AGACACTGAGACAGTGCACTGGAGGGTGAGAGTGAGAGACACTGGGACAGTGCACTGGTGGGTAAGAGTGAGAGACACTGGGACAGTGCACTGGTGGGTGAGAGTGAGAGACACTGGGACAGTGCACTGGTGGGTGAGAGTGAGAGACACTGGGACAGTTCACTGGTGGGTGAGAGTGTGAGAGACACTGGGACAGTGCACTGGTGGGTGAGAGTGAGAGACACTGGGACAGTGCACTGGTGGGTGAGAGTGAGAGACACTGGGACAGTGCACTGGTGGTTGAGGGTGAGAGACACTGGGACAGTGCACTGGTGGGTGAGAGTGTGAGACACTGGGACAGTGCACTGGAGGGTGAGTGTTAGAGACACTGGGACAGTGCACTGGTGGGTGAGAGTGAGAGACACTGGGACAGTGCACTGGTGGGTGAGAGTGTGAGACACTGGAACATTGCACTGGTTGGTGAGAGTGTGAGACACTGGGAGAGTGTACTGGTGGGTGAGAGTGAGAGACACTGGTACAGTGCACTGGTGGGTGAGAGTGAGACACACTGGGACAGTGCACTAGTGGGTGAGAGTGACAGACACTGGGACAGTGCACTGGTGGGTGAGAGTGTGAGACACAAGAACAGTGCACTGGTGGGTGAGAGAGTGAGACACTGGGACGGTGCACTGGTGGGTGAGAGTGAGAGAAACTGGGACGGTGCACTGGTGGGTGAGAGTGAGAGACACTGGGACAGTGCACTGGTGGGTGAGAGTGAGAGACACTGGGACGGTGCACTGGTGGGTGAGAGTGAGAGACACTGGGACAGTGCACTTGTGGTTGAGAGTGAGAGACACTGGGACAGTGCACTGGTGGGTGAGAGTGAGAGACACTGGGACAATGCACTGGTGGGTGAGAGTGAGACACACTGGGACAGTGCACTGGTGGGTGAGAGTGAGAGACACTGGGACAGTGCACTTGTGGGTGAGAGAGAGAGACACTGGGACAGTGCACTGGTGGGTGAGAGTGAGAGACACTGGGACAGTGCACTGGTGGGTGAGAGTGTGAGACACAGGAACAGTGCACTGGTGGGTGCGAGTCTGAGACACTGGGCAGTGCACTGGTGGGTGAGTGTGAGACACTGGGACAGTGCACTGGTGGGTGAGAGTGAGAGACACTGGGACAGTGCACTGCTGGGTGAGAGTGAGAGACACTGGGACAGTGCACTTGTGGGTGAGAGTGTGAGAGACACTGGGACAGTGCACTGGTGGGTGAGGGTGAGGGACACTGGGACAGTGCACTGGTGGGTGAGGGCGAGAGACACTGGGACAGTGCACTGGTGGGTAAGAGTGAGAGATACTGGGAAATATAACTGGTGGGTGAGAGTGAGAGACACTGGGACAGTGCACTGGTGGGTGAGAGTGAGAGACACTGGGACAGTGCACTGGTGGGTGAGAGTGAGAGACATTGACAGTGCACTGGTGGGTGAGAGTGAGAGACACTGGGACAGTGCACTGGTGGGTGAGAGTGTGAGACACTGAGACAGTGCACTGGTGGGTGAGAGTGAGAGAAACTGGGACAGTGCACTGTTGGGTGAGAATGAGAGACATTGACAGTGCACTGGTGGGTGAGAGTGAGAGACACTGGGACAGTGCACTGGTGGGTGAGAGTATGAGACACTGAGACAGTGCACTGGTGGGTGAAGGTGAGAGACACTGGGACAGTGCACTGGTGGGTGAGAGTGAGACACTGGGACAATGCACTGGTGGGTGAGAGTGTGAGACACTGGGACAGTGCACTGGTGGGTGAGAGTATGAGACACTGGGACAGTGCGCTGGTGGGTGAGAGTGTGAGACACTGGGACAGTGCACTGGTGGGTTAGAGTGAGAGACACTGGGACAATGCACTGGTGGGTGAGAGTGAGAGATACTGGGACAGTGCACTGGTGGGTGAGAGTGAGAGACACTGGGTCAGTGCACTGGTGGGTGAGAGTGTGAGACAATGGGGTAGTGCACTGGTGTGTGAGGGTGAGAGACTCCGGAACAGTGCACTGGTGGGTGAGAGTGTGAGACACTGGGATAGTGCACTGGTGGGTGAGAGTGAGAGACACTGGGACAGTGCACTGGTGGGTGAGAGTGCGACACACTAGGACAGTGCACTGGTGGGTGAGGGTGAGAGACACTGAAACAGTTCACTGGTGGGTGAGAGTGTGAGACAAAGGGATAGTGCACTGGTGGGTGAGAGTGAGAGACACTGAGACAGTGCACTGGTGGGTGAGAGTGAGAGACACTGGGACAGTGCACTGGTGGGTGAGAGTGAGACACACTGGGACAGTGCACTGGTGGGCGAGGGTGAGAGGCACTGATGCAGTGCACTGGTGGGCGAGGGTGAGAGACACTGGTACAGTGCACTGTTGGGCGAGAGTGAGAGACACTGTGACAGTGCACTGGCAGGTGAGAGTGAGAGAAACTGGGACAGTGCACTGGTGGGTGAGAGTGAGAGACACTGGGACAGTGCACTGGTGGGTGAGAGTGAGAGACACTGGGAGAGTGCACTGGTGGGTGAGAGTGAGAGATACTGGGACAGTGAACTGGTGGGTGAGAGTGAGAGACACTGGGACAGTGCACTGGAGGGTGAGAGTGAGAGACACAGGGACAGTGCACTGGTGGGCGAGAGTGAGAGACACTGGGACAGTGCACTGGTGGGTGAGAGTGAGAGACACTGGGACAGTGCACTGGTGGGTGAGAGTGAGACACACTGGGACAGTGCACTGGTGGGTGAGAGCGAGTGATACTGGTACAGTGCAGTGGTGGGTGAGAGTGAGAGACACTGGGACAGTGCACTGGTGGGTGAGAGTGAGAGACACTGGGACAGTGAACTGGTGGGTGAGAGTGAGAGACACTGCGACAGTGCACTGGAGGGTGAGAGTGAGAGACACTGGGACAGTGCACTGGTGGGTGAGAGTGAGAGACACTGGGACAGTGCACTGGTGGGTGAGAGTGAGAGACTCTGGGACAGTGAACTGGTGGGTGAGAGTGAGAGACACTGGGACAGTGCACTGGTAGGTGAGAGTGAGAGACACTGGGACAGTGCACTGGTGGGTGAGAGTGAGAGACACTGGGACGGTGCACTGGTGGGTGAGAGTGTGAGAGACACTGGGACAGTGCACTGGTGGGTGAGAGTGAGAGAAACTGGGAGAGTGCACTGGTGGGTGAGGGTGAGAGACACTGGGACAGTGCACTGGTGGGTGAGAGTGTGAGATACTGGGACAGTGCACTGGAGGGTGAGAGTGAGAGACACTGGGACAGTGCACTGGTGGGTGAGAGTGAGAGACACTGGGACAGAGCACTGGTGGTTGAGGGTGAGAGACACTGGGACAGTGCACTGGTGGATGAGAGTGTGAGACACTGGGACAGTGCACTGGAGGGTGAGTGTTCGAGACACTGGGACAGTGCACTGGTGGGTGAGAGTGAGAGACACTGGGACAGTGCACTGGTGGGTGAGAGTGTGAGACACTGGAACATTGCACTGGTTGGTGAGAGTGTGAGACACTGGGAGAGTGTACTGGTGGGTGAGAGTGAGAGACACTGGTACAGTGCACTGGTGGGTGAGAGTGAGACACACTGGGACAGTGCACTAGTGGGTGAGAGTGAGAGACACTGGGACAGTGCACTGGAGGGTGAGAGTGTGAGACACAAGAACAGTGCACTGGTGGGTGAGAGTGTGAGACACTGGGACGGTGCACTGGTGGGTGTGAGTGAGAGACACTGGGACGGTGCACTGGTGGGTGAGAGTGAGAGACACTGGGACAGTGCACTGGTGGGTGAGAGTGAGAGACACTGGGATGGTGCACTGGTGGGTGAGAGTGAGAGACACTGGGACAGTGCACTGGTGGGTGAGAGTGAGAGACACTGGGACAATGCACTGGTGGGTGAGAGTGAGACACACTGGGACAGTGCACTGGTGGGTGAGAGTGAGAGACACTGGGACAGTGCACTTGTGGGTGAGAGAGAGAGACACTGGGACAGTGCACTGGTGGGTGAGAGTGAGAGACACTGGGACAGTGCACTGGTGGGTGAGAGTGTGAGACACAGGGACAGTGCACTGGTGGGTGCGAGTCTGAGACACTGGGCAGTGCACTGGTGGGTGAGTGTGAGACACTGGGACAGTGCACTGGTGGGTGAGAGTGAGAGACACTGGGACAGTGCACTGCTGGGTGAGAGTGAGAGACACTGGGACAGTGCACTTGTGGGTGAGAGTGTGAGAGACACTGGGACAGTGCACTGGTGGGTGAGGGTGAGGGACACTGGGACAGTGCACTGGTGGGTGAGGGCGAGAGACACTGGGACAGTGCACTGGTGGGTAAGAGTGAGAGATACTGGGAAATATAACTGGTGGGTGAGAGTGAGAGACACTGGGACAGTGCACTGGTGGGTGAGAGTGAGAGACACTGGGACAGTGCACTGGTGGGTGAGAGTGAGAGACATTGACAGTGCACTGGTGGGTGTGAGTGAGAGACACTGGGACAGTGCACTGGTGGGTGAGAGTGTGAGACACTGAGACAGTGCACTGGTGGGTGAGAGTGAGAGAAACTGGGACAGTGCACTGTTGGGTGAGAATGAGAGACATTGACAGTGCACTGGTGGATGAGAGTGAGAGACACTGGGACAGTGCACTGGTGGGTGAGAGTATGAGACACTGAGACAGTGCACTGGTGGGTGAAGGTGAGAGACACTGGGACAGTGCACTGGTGGGCGAGTGTGAGACACACTGGTACAGTGCACTGGTGGGGAAGAGTGAGACACACTGGGACAGTGCACTGGTGGGTGAGAGTGAGACACTGGGACAATGCCCTGGTGGGTGAGAGTGTGAGACACTGGGACAGTGCACTGGTGGGTGAGAGTATGAGACACTGGGACAGTGCGCTGGTGGGTGAGAGTGTGAGACACTGGGACAGTGCACTGGTGGGTGAGAGTGAGAGACACTGGGACAGTGCACTGGTGGGTGAGAGTGTGAGACAATGGGGTAGTGCACTGGTGTGTGAGGGTGAGAGACTCCGGAACAGTGCACTGGTGGGTGAGAGTGTGAGACACTGGGATAGTGCACTGGTGGGTGAGAGTGAGAGACACTGGGACAGTGCACTGGTGGGTGAGAGTGCGACACACTAGGACAGTGCACTGGTGGGTGAGGGTGAGAGACACTGAAACAGTTCACTGGTGGGTGAGAGTGTGAGACAAAGGGATAGTGCACTGGTGGGTGAGAGTGAGAGACACTGGGACAGTGCACTGGTGGGTGAGAGTGAGAGACACTGGGACAGTGCACTGGTGGGTGAGAGTGAGACACACTGGGACAGTGCACTGGTGGGCGAGGGTGAGAGGCACTGATGCAGTGCACTGGTGGGCGAGGGTGAGAGACACTGGTACAGTGCACTGTTGGGCGAGAGTGAGAGACACTGTGACAGTGCACTGGTAGGTGAGAGTGAGAGAAACTGGGACAGTGCACTGGTGGGTGAGAGTGAGAGACACTGGGACAGTGCACTGGTGGGTGAGAGTGAGAGACACTGGGAGAGTGCACTGGTGGGTGAGAGTGAGAGATACTGGGACAGTGAACTGGTGGGTGAGAGTGAGAGACACTGGGACAGTGCACTGGAGGGTGAGAGTGAGAGACACAGGGACAGTGCACTGGTGGGCGAGAGTGAGAGACACTGGGACAGTGCACTGGTGGGTGAGAGTGAGAGACACTGGGACAGTGCACTGGTGGGTGAGAGTGAGACACACTGGGACAGTGCACTGGTGGGTGAGAGTGAGTGATACTCGTACAGTGCACTGGTGGGTGAGAGTGAGAGACACTGGGACAGTGCACTGGTGGGTGAGAGTGAGAGACACTGGGACAGTGAACTGGTGGGTGAGAGTGAGAGACACTGCGACAGTGCACTGGAGGGTGAGAGTGAGAGACACTGGGACAGTGCACTGGTGGGTGAGAGTGAGAGACACTGGGACAGTGCACTGGTGGGTGAGAGTGAGAGACTCTGGGACAGTGAACTGGTGGGTGAGAGTGAGAGACACTGGGACAGTGCACTGGTAGGTGAGAGTGAGAGACACTGGGACAGTGCACTGGTGGGTGAGAGTGAGAGACACTGGGACGGTGCACTGGTGGGTGAGAGTGTGAGAGAAACTGGGACAGTGCACTGGTGGGTGAGAGTGAGAGAAACTGGGAGAGTGCACTGGTGGGTGAGGGTGAGAGACACTGGGACAGTGCACTGGTGGGTGAGAGTGTGAGATACTGGGACAGTGCACTGGAGGGTGAGAGTGAGAGACACTGGGACAGTGCACTGGTGGGTGAGAGTGAGAGACACTGGGAGAGTGCTCTGGTGGGTGAGAGTGTGAGACAATGGGGTAGTGCACTGGTGTGTGAGGGTGAGAGACTCCGGAACAGTGCACTGGTGGGTGCGAGTGTGAGACACTGGGATAGTGCACTGGTGGGTGAGAGTGAGAGACACTGGGACAGTGCACTGGTGGGTGAGAGTGCGACACACTGGGACAGTGCACTGGTGGGTGAGAGTGAGAGACACTGGGGTAGTGCGCTGGTGGGAGAGGGTGAGAGACATTGGAACAGTTCACTGGTGGGTGAGAGTGTGAGACAAAGGGATAGTGCATTGGTGGGTGAGAGTGAGAGACACTGGGACAGTGCACTGGTGGGTGAGAGTGAGAGACACTGTGACAGTGCACTGGTAGGTGAGAGTGAGAGGCACTGGGACAGTGCACTGGTGGGTGAGAGTGAGAGACACTGGGACAGTGCCCTGGTGGGTGAGAGTGAGAGACACTGGGACAGTGCACTGGTGGGTGAGAGTGAGAGATACTGGGACAGTGAACTGGTGGGTGAGAGTGAGAGACACTGGGACAGTGCACTGGAGGGTGAGAGTGAGAGACACTGGGACAGTGTACTGCTGGGTGAGAGTGAGAGACACTGGGACAGTGAACTGGTGGGTGAGAGTGAGAGACACTGGGACACTGCACTGGAGGGTGAGAGTGAGAGACACTGGGACAGTGTGCTGGTGCGTGAGAGTGAGCGACACTGGGACAGTGCACTGGTGGGCGAGAGTGAGAGAAACTGGGACAGTGCACTGGTGGGCGAGAGTGAGAGACACTGGGACAGTGCACTGGTGGGCGGGAGTGAGAGACACAGGGACAGTGCACTGGTGGGAGAGAGTGAGAGACACTGGGACAGTGCACTGGTGGGTGAGAGTGAGAGACACTGGGACAGTGCACTGGTGGGTGAGAGTGAGACACACTGGGACAGTGCACTGGTGGGTGAGAGTGAGTGATACTGGTACAGTGCACTGGTGGGTGAGAGTGAGAGACACTGGGACAGTGCACTGGTGGGTGAGAGTGAGTGACACTGGGACAGTGCACTGGTAGGTGAGAGTGAGAGACACTGGGACAGTGCACTGGTGGGTGAGAGTGAGAGACACTGGGACAGTGAATTGGTGGGTGAGAGTGAGAGACACTGGGACAGTGCACTGGAGGGTGAGAGTGAGAGACACTGGGACAGTGTACTGGTGGGTGAGAGTGAGAGACACTGGGACAGTGAACTGGTGGGTGAGAGTGAGAGACACTGGGACAGTGCACTGCTAGGTGAGAGTGAGAGACACTGGGACAGTGCACTGGTGGGTGAGAGTGAGAGACACTGGGACGGTGCACTGGTGGGTGAGAGTGTGAGAGACACTGGGACAGTGCACTGGTGGGTGAGACTGAGAGACACTGGGACAGTGCACTGGTGGATGAGAGTGAGAGACACTGGGACAGTGCACTGGTGGATGAGAGTGTGAGACACAAAACAGTGCACTGGTGGGTGAGAGTGTGAGATACTGGGACAGTGCACTGGTGGGTGAGAGTGAGAGACACTGGGACGGTGCACTGGTGGGTGAGAGTGAGAGACACTGGGACAGTGCACTGGTGGGTGAGAGTGAGAGACACTGGGACAGTGCACTGGTGGGTGACAGTGAGAGACAATGGGACAATGCACTGGTGGGTGAGAGTGAGAGACACTGGGACAGTGCACTGGTGGGTGAGAGTGAGAGACACTGGGACAGTGCGCTGGTGGGTGAGAGTGAGAGACACTGGGACAGTGCACTGGTGGGTGAGAGTGAGAGACAATGGGACAATGCACTGGTGGGTGAGAGTGAGAGACACTGGGACAGTGCACTGGTGGGTGAGAGTGAGAGACACTGGGACAGTGCACTGGTGGGTGAGAGAGAGAGACACTGGGAGAGTGCACTGGTGGGTGAGAGTGAGAGACACTGGGACAGTGCACTTGTGGGTGAGAGTGTGAGAGACACTGGGACAGTGCACTGGTGGGTGAGGGTGAGGGACACTGGGACAGTGCACTGGTGGGTGAGGGCGAGAGACACTGGGACAGTGCACTGGTGGGTAAGAGTGAGAGATACTGGGAAATATAACTGGTGGGTGAGAGTGAGAGACACTGGGACAGTGCACTGGTGGGTGAGAGTGAGAGACACTGGGACAGTGCACTGGTGGGTGAGAGTGAGAGACATTGACAGTGCACTGGTGGGTGAGAGTGAGAGACACTGGGACAGTGCACTGGTGGGTGAGAGTGTGAGACACTGAGACAGTGCACTGGTGGGTGAGAGTGAGAGAAACTGGGACAGTGCACTGTTGGGTGAGAATGAGAGACATTGACAGTGCACTGGTGGGTGAGAGTGAGAGACACTGGGACAATGCACTGGTGGGTGAGAGTGAGACACACTGGGACAGTGCACTGGTGGGTGAGAGTGAGAGACACTGGGACAGTGCACTTGTGGGTGAGAGAGAGAGACACTGGGACAGTGCACTGGTGGGTGAGAGTGAGAGACACTGGGACAGTGCACTGGTGGGTGAGAGTGTGAGACACAGGAACAGTGCACTGGTGGGTGCGAGTCTGAGACACTGGGCAGTGCACTGGTGGGTGAGTGTGAGACACTGGGACAGTGCACTGGTGGGTGAGAGTGAGAGACACTGGGACAGTGCACTGCTGGGTGAGAGTGAGAGACACTGGGACAGTGCACTTGTGGGTGAGAGTGTGAGAGACACTGGGACAGTGCACTGGTGGGTGAGGGTGAGGGACACTGGGACAGTGCACTGGTGGGTGAGGGCGAGAGACACTGGGACAGTGCACTGGTGGGTAAGAGTGAGAGATACTGGGAAATATAACTGGTGGGTGAGAGTGAGAGACACTGGGACAGTGCACTGGTGGGTGAGAGTGAGAGACACTGGGACAGTGCACTGGTGGGTGAGAGTGAGAGACATTGACAGTGCACTGGTGGGTGAGAGTGAGAGACACTGGGACAGTGCACTGGTGGGTGAGAGTGTGAGACACTGAGACAGTGCACTGGTGGGTGAGAGTGAGAGAAACTGGGACAGTGCACTGTTGGGTGAGAATGAGAGACATTGACAGTGCACTGGTGGGTGAGAGTGAGAGACACTGGGACAGTGCACTGGTGGGTGAGAGTATGAGACACTGAGACAGTGCACTGGTGGGTGAAGGTGAGAGACACTGGGACAGTGCACTGGTGGGTGAGAGTGAGACACTGGGACAATGCACTGGTGGGTGAGAGTGTGAGACACTGGGACAGTGCACTGGTGGGTGAGAGTATGAGACACTGGGACAGTGCGCTGGTGGGTGAGAGTGTGAGACACTGGGACAGTGCACTGGTGGGTTAGAGTGAGAGACACTGGGACAATGCACTGGTGGGTGAGAGTGAGAGATACTGGGACAGTGCACTGGTGGGTGAGAGTGAGAGACACTGGGTCAGTGCACTGGTGGGTGAGAGTGTGAGACAATGGGGTAGTGCACTGGTGTGTGAGGGTGAGAGACTCCGGAACAGTGCACTGGTGGGTGAGAGTGTGAGACACTGGGATAGTGCACTGGTGGGTGAGAGTGAGAGACACTGGGACAGTGCACTGGTGGGTGAGAGTGCGACACACTAGGACAGTGCACTGGTGGGTGAGGGTGAGAGACACTGAAACAGTTCACTGGTGGGTGAGAGTGTGAGACAAAGGGATAGTGCACTGGTGGGTGAGAGTGAGAGACACTGAGACAGTGCACTGGTGGGTGAGAGTGAGAGACACTGGGACAGTGCACTGGTGGGTGAGAGTGAGACACACTGGGACAGTGCACTGGTGGGCGAGGGTGAGAGGCACTGATGCAGTGCACTGGTGGGCGAGGGTGAGAGACACTGGTACAGTGCACTGTTGGGCGAGAGTGAGAGACACTGTGACAGTGCACTGGCAGGTGAGAGTGAGAGAAACTGGGACAGTGCACTGGTGGGTGAGAGTGAGAGACACTGGGACAGTGCACTGGTGGGTGAGAGTGAGAGACACTGGGAGAGTGCACTGGTGGGTGAGAGTGAGAGATACTGGGACAGTGAACTGGTGGGTGAGAGTGAGAGACACTGGGACAGTGCACTGGAGGGTGAGAGTGAGAGACACAGGGACAGTGCACTGGTGGGCGAGAGTGAGAGACACTGGGACAGTGCACTGGTGGGTGAGAGTGAGAGACACTGGGACAGTGCACTGGTGGGTGAGAGTGAGACACACTGGGACAGTGCACTGGTGGGTGAGAGCGAGTGATACTGGTACAGTGCAGTGGTGGGTGAGAGTGAGAGACACTGGGACAGTGCACTGGTGGGTGAGAGTGAGAGACACTGGGACAGTGAACTGGTGGGTGAGAGTGAGAGACACTGCGACAGTGCACTGGAGGGTGAGAGTGAGAGACACTGGGACAGTGCACTGGTGGGTGAGAGTGAGAGACACTGGGACAGTGCACTGGTGGGTGAGAGTGAGAGACTCTGGGACAGTGAACTGGTGGGTGAGAGTGAGAGACACTGGGACAGTGCACTGGTAGGTGAGAGTGAGAGACACTGGGACAGTGCACTGGTGGGTGAGAGTGAGAGACACTGGGACGGTGCACTGGTGGGTGAGAGTGTGAGAGACACTGGGACAGTGCACTGGTGGGTGAGAGTGAGAGAAACTGGGAGAGTGCACTGGTGGGTGAGGGTGAGAGACACTGGGACAGTGCACTGGTGGGTGAGAGTGTGAGATACTGGGACAGTGCACTGGAGGGTGAGAGTGAGAGACACTGGGACAGTGCACTGGTGGGTGAGAGTGAGAGACACTGGGACAGAGCACTGGTGGTTGAGGGTGAGAGACACTGGGACAGTGCACTGGTGGATGAGAGTGTGAGACACTGGGACAGTGCACTGGAGGGTGAGTGTTCGAGACACTGGGACAGTGCACTGGTGGGTGAGAGTGAGAGACACTGGGACAGTGCACTGGTGGGTGAGAGTGTGAGACACTGGAACATTGCACTGGTTGGTGAGAGTGTGAGACACTGGGAGAGTGTACTGGTGGGTGAGAGTGAGAGACACTGGTACAGTGCACTGGTGGGTGAGAGTGAGACACACTGGGACAGTGCACTAGTGGGTGAGAGTGAGAGACACTGGGACAGTGCACTGGAGGGTGAGAGTGTGAGACACAAGAACAGTGCACTGGTGGGTGAGAGTGTGAGACACTGGGACGGTGCACTGGTGGGTGTGAGTGAGAGACACTGGGACGGTGCACTGGTGGGTGAGAGTGAGAGACACTGGGACAGTGCACTGGTGGGTGAGAGTGAGAGACACTGGGATGGTGCACTGGTGGGTGAGAGTGAGAGACACTGGGACAGTGCACTGGTGGGTGAGAGTGAGAGACACTGGGACAATGCACTGGTGGGTGAGAGTGAGACACACTGGGACAGTGCACTGGTGGGTGAGAGTGAGAGACACTGGGACAGTGCACTTGTGGGTGAGAGAGAGAGACACTGGGACAGTGCACTGGTGGGTGAGAGTGAGAGACACTGGGACAGTGCACTGGTGGGTGAGAGTGTGAGACACAGGGACAGTGCACTGGTGGGTGCGAGTCTGAGACACTGGGCAGTGCACTGGTGGGTGAGTGTGAGACACTGGGACAGTGCACTGGTGGGTGAGAGTGAGAGACACTGGGACAGTGCACTGCTGGGTGAGAGTGAGAGACACTGGGACAGTGCACTTGTGGGTGAGAGTGTGAGAGACACTGGGACAGTGCACTGGTGGGTGAGGGTGAGGGACACTGGGACAGTGCACTGGTGGGTGAGGGCGAGAGACACTGGGACAGTGCACTGGTGGGTAAGAGTGAGAGATACTGGGAAATATAACTGGTGGGTGAGAGTGAGAGACACTGGGACAGTGCACTGGTGGGTGAGAGTGAGAGACACTGGGACAGTGCACTGGTGGGTGAGAGTGAGAGACATTGACAGTGCACTGGTGGGTGTGAGTGAGAGACACTGGGACAGTGCACTGGTGGGTGAGAGTGTGAGACACTGAGACAGTGCACTGGTGGGTGAGAGTGGGAGAAACTGGGACAGTGCACTGTTGGGTGAGAATGAGAGACATTGACAGTGCACTGGTGGATGAGAGTGAGAGACACTGGGACAGTGCACTGGTGGGTGAGAGTATGAGACACTGAGACAGTGCACTGGTGGGTGAAGGTGAGAGACACTGGGACAGTGCACTGGTGGGCGAGTGTGAGACACACTGGTACAGTGCACTGGTGGGGAAGAGTGAGACACACTGGGACAGTGCACTGGTGGGTGAGAGTGAGACACTGGGACAATGCCCTGGTGGGTGAGAGTGTGAGACACTGGGACAGTGCACTGGTGGGTGAGAGTATGAGACACTGGGACAGTGCGCTGGTGGGTGAGAGTGTGAGACACTGGGACAGTGCACTGGTGGGTGAGAGTGAGAGACACTGGGACAGTGCACTGGTGGGTGAGAGTGTGAGACAATGGGGTAGTGCACTGGTGTGTGAGGGTGAGAGACTCCGGAACAGTGCACTGGTGGGTGAGAGTGTGAGACACTGGGATAGTGCACTGGTGGGTGAGAGTGAGAGACACTGGGACAGTGCACTGGTGGGTGAGAGTGCGACACACTAGGACAGTGCACTGGTGGGTGAGGGTGAGAGACACTGAAACAGTTCACTGGTGGGTGAGAGTGTGAGACAAAGGGATAGTGCACTGGTGGGTGAGAGTGAGAGACACTGGGACAGTGCACTGGTGGGTGAGAGTGAGAGACACTGGGACAGTGCACTGGTGGGTGAGAGTGAGACACACTGGGACAGTGCACTGGTGGGCGAGGGTGAGAGGCACTGATGCAGTGCACTGGTGGGCGAGGGTGAGAGACACTGGTACAGTGCACTGTTGGGCGAGAGTGAGAGACACTGTGACAGTGCACTGGTAGGTGAGAGTGAGAGAAACTGGGACAGTGCACTGGTGGGTGAGAGTGAGAGACACTGGGACAGTGCACTGGTGGGTGAGAGTGAGAGACACTGGGAGAGTGCACTGGTGGGTGAGAGTGAGAGATACTGGGACAGTGAACTGGTGGGTGAGAGTGAGAGACACTGGGACAGTGCACTGGAGGGTGAGAGTGAGAGACACAGGGACAGTGCACTGGTGGGCGAGAGTGAGAGACACTGGGACAGTGCACTGGTGGGTGAGAGTGAGAGACACTGGGACAGTGCACTGGTGGGTGAGAGTGAGACACACTGGGACAGTGCACTGGTGGGTGAGAGTGAGTGATACTCGTACAGTGCACTGGTGGGTGAGAGTGAGAGACACTGGGACAGTGCACTGGTGGGTGAGAGTGAGAGACACTGGGACAGTGAACTGGTGGGTGAGAGTGAGAGACACTGCGACAGTGCACTGGAGGGTGAGAGTGAGAGACACTGGGACAGTGCACTGGTGGGTGAGAGTGAGAGACACTGGGACAGTGCACTGGTGGGTGAGAGTGAGAGACTCTGGGACAGTGAACTGGTGGGTGAGAGTGAGAGACACTGGGACAGTGCACTGGTAGGTGAGAGTGAGAGACACTGGGACAGTGCACTGGTGGGTGAGAGTGAGAGACACTGGGACGGTGCACTGGTGGGTGAGAGTGTGAGAGAAACTGGGACAGTGCACTGGTGGGTGAGAGTGAGAGAAACTGGGAGAGTGCACTGGTGGGTGAGGGTGAGAGACACTGGGACAGTGCACTGGTGGGTGAGAGTGTGAGATACTGGGACAGTGCACTGGAGGGTGAGAGTGAGAGACACTGGGACAGTGCACTGGTGGGTGAGAGTGAGAGACACTGGGAGAGTGCTCTGGTGGGTGAGAGTGTGAGACAATGGGGTAGTGCACTGGTGTGTGAGGGTGAGAGACTTCGGAACAGTGCACTGGTGGGTGCGAGTGTGAGACACTGGGATAGTGCACTGGTGGGTGAGAGTGAGAGACACTGGGACAGTGCACTGGTGGGTGAGAGTGCGACACACTGGGACAGTGCACTGCTGGGTGAGAGTGAGAGACACTGGGGTAGTGCGCTGGTGGGTGAGGGTGAGAGACATTGGAACAGTTCACTGGTGGGTGAGAGTGTGAGACAAAGGGATAGTGCATTGGTGGGTGAGAGTGAGAGACACTGGGACAGTGCACTGGTGGGTGAGAGTGAGAGACACTGTGACAGTGCACTGGTAGGTGAGAGTGAGAGGCACTGGGACAGTGCACTGGTGGGTGAGAGTGAGAGACACTGGGACAGTGCCCTGGTGGGTGAGAGTGAGAGACACTGGGACAGTGCACTGGTGGGTGAGAGTGAGAGATACTGGGACAGTGAACTGGTGGGTGAGAGTGAGAGACACTGGGACAGTGCACTGGAGGGTGAGAGTGAGAGACACTGGGACAGTGTACTGCTGGGTGAGAGTGAGAGACACTGGGACAGTGAACTGGTGGGTGAGAGTGAGAGACACTGGGACACTGCACTGGAGGGTGAGAGTGAGAGACACTGGGACAGTGTGCTGGTGCGTGAGAGTGAGCGACACTGGGACAGTGCACTGGTGGGCGAGAGTGAGAGAAACTGGGACAGTGCACTGGTGGGCGAGAGTGAGAGACACTGGGACAGTGCACTGGTGGGCGGGAGTGAGAGACACAGGGACAGTGCACTGGTGGGAGAGAGTGAGAGACACTGGGACAGTGCACTGGTGGGTGAGAGTGAGAGACACTGGGACAGTGCACTGGTGGGTGAGAGTGAGACACACTGGGACAGTGCACTGGTGGGTGAGAGTGAGTGATACTGGTACAGTGCACTGGTGGGTGAGAGTGAGAGACACTGGGACAGTGCACTGGTGGGTGAGAGTGAGTGACACTGGGACAGTGCACTGGTAGGTGAGAGTGAGAGACACTGGGACAGTGCACTGGTGGGTGAGAGTGAGAGACACTGGGACAGTGAATTGGTGGGTGAGAGTGAGAGACACTGGGACAGTGCACTGGAGGGTGAGAGTGAGAGACACTGGGACAGTGTACTGGTGGGTGAGAGTGAGAGACACTGGGACAGTGAACTGGTGGGTGAGAGTGAGAGACACTGGGACAGTGCACTGCTAGGTGAGAGTGAGAGACACTGGGACAGTGCACTGGTGGGTGAGAGTGAGAGACACTGGGACGGTGCACTGGTGGGTGAGAGTGTGAGAGACACTGGGACAGTGCACTGGTGGGTGAGACTGAGAGACACTGGGACAGTGCACTGGTGGATGAGAGTGAGAGACACTGGGACAGTGCACTGGTGGATGAGAGTGTGAGACACAAAACAGTGCACTGGTGGGTGAGAGTGTGAGATACTGGGACAGTGCACTGGTGGGTGAGAGTGAGAGACACTGGGACGGTGCACTGGTGGGTGAGAGTGAGAGACACTGGGACAGTGCACTGGTGGGTGAGAGTGAGAGACACTGGGACAGTGCACTGGTGGGTGACAGTGAGAGACAATGGGACAATGCACTGGTGGGTGAGAGTGAGAGACACTGGGACAGTGCACTGGTGGGTGAGAGTGAGAGACACTGGGACAGTGCGCTGGTGGGTGAGAGTGAGAGACACTGGGACAGTGCACTGGTGGGTGAGAGTGAGAGACAATGGGACAATGCACTGGTGGGTGAGAGTGAGAGACACTGGGACAGTGCACTGGTGGGTGAGAGTGAGAGACACTGGGACAGTGCACTGGTGGGTGAGAGAGAGAGACACTGGGAGAGTGCACTGGTGGGTGAGAGTGAGAGACACTGGGACAGTGCACTGGTGGGTGAGAGTGAGAGTCACTGGTACAGTGCACTGGTGGGTGAGAGTGAGAGACACTGGGCAGTGCACTGGTGGATGAGAGTGTGAGACACAGGGACAGTGCACTGGTGGGTGAGAGTCTGAGACACTGGGACAGTGCACTGGTGGGTGAGAGTATGAGACACTGGGACAGTGCACTGGTGGGTGAGAGTGAGACACACTGGGACAGTGCACTGGTGGGTGAGAGTGAGACACACTGGGAGAGTGCACTGTTGGGTGGGAGTGAGAGACACTGGAACATTGCACTGGTTGGTGAGAGTGTGAGACACTGGGAGAGTGTACTGGTGGGTGAGAGTGAGAGACACTGGTACAGTGCACTGGTGGGTGAGAGTGAGACACACTGGGACAGTGCACTAGTGGGTGAGAGTGAGAGACACTGGAACATTGCACTGGTTGGTGAGAGTGTGAGACACTGGGAGAGTGTACTGGTGGGTGAGAGTGAGAGACACTGGTACAGTGCACTGGTGGGTGAGAGTGAGACACACTGGGACAGTGCACTAGTGGGTGAGAGTGAGAGACACTGGGACAGTGCACTGGTGGGTGAGAGTGTGAGACACAACAACAGTGCACTGGTGGGTGAGAGTGTGAGACACTGGGACGGTGCACTGGTGGGTGAGAGTGAGAGACACTGGGACGGTGCACTGGTGGGTGAGAGTGAGAGACACTGGGACAGTGCACTGGTGGGTGAGAGTGAGAGACACTGGGACGGTGCACTGGTGGGTGAGAGTGAGAGACACTGGGACAGTGCACTGGTGGGTGAGAGTGAGAGACACTGGGACAGTGCACTGGTGGGTGACAGTGAGAGACAATGGGACAATGCACTGGTGGGTGAGAGTGAGAGACACTGGGACAGTGCACTGGTGGGTGAGAGTGAGAGACACTGGGACAGTGCGCTGGTGGGTGAGAGTGAGAGACACTGGGACAGTGCACTGGTGGGTGAGAGTGAGAGACAATGGGACAATGCACTGGTGGGTGAGAGTGAGAGACACTGGGACAGTGCACTGGTGGGTGAGAGTGAGAGACACTGGGACAGTGCACTGGTGGGTGAGAGAGAGAGACACTGGGAGAGTGCACTGGTGGGTGAGAGTGGGAGACACTGGGACAGTGCACTGGTGGGTGAGAGTGAGAGTCACTGGTACAGTGCACTGGTGGGTGAGAGTGAGAGACACTGGGCAGTGCACTGGTGGATGAGAGTGTGAGACACAGGGACAGTGCACTGGTGGGTGAGAGTCTGAGACACTGGGACAGTGCACTGGTGGGTGAGAGTATGAGACACTGGGACAGTGCACTGGTGGGTGAGAGTGAGACACACTGGGACAGTGCACTGGTGGGTGAGAGTGAGACACACTGGGAGAGTGCACTGTTGGGTGGGAGTGAGAGACACTGGAACATTGCACTGGTTGGTGAGAGTGTGAGACACTGGGAGAGTGTACTGGTGAGTGAGAGTGAGAGACACTGGTACAGTGCACTGGTGGGTGAGAGTGAGACACACTGGGACAGTGCACTAGTGGGTGAGAGTGAGAGACACTGGAACATTGCACTGGTTGGTGAGAGTGTGAGACACTGGGAGAGTGTACTGGTGGGTGAGAGTGAGAGACACTGGTACAGTGCACTGGTGGGTGAGAGTGAGACACACTGGGACAGTGCACTAGTGGGTGAGAGTGAGAGACACTGGGACAGTGCACTGGTGGGTGAGAGTGTGAGACACAACAACAGTGCACTGGTGGGTGAGAGTGTGAGACACTGGGACGGTGCACTGGTGGGTGAGAGTGAGAGACACTGGGACGGTGCACTGGTGGGTGAGAGTGAGAGACACTGGGACAGTGCACTGGTGGGTGAGAGTGAGAGACACTGGGACGGTGCACTTGTGGGTGAGAGTGAGAGACACTGGGACAGTGCACTGGTGGATGAGAGTGTGAGACACTGGGACAGTGCACTGGTGGGTGAGAGTGAGAGACACTGGGATGGTGCACTGCTGGGTGAGAGTGAGAGACACTGGGACAGTGCACTGGTGGGTGAGAGTGAGACACACTGGGACAGTGCACTGGTGGGTGAGATTGAGAGACACTGGGACAGTGCACTGGTGGATGAGAGTGTGAGACACTGGGACGGTGCACTGGTGGGTGAGAGTGAGAGACACTGGGACAGTGCACTGGTGGGTGAGAGTGAGAGACACTGGGACAGTGCACTGGTGGGTGACAGTGAGAGACAATGGGACAATGCACTGGTGGGTGAGAGTGAGAGACACTGGGACAGTGCACTGGTGGGTGAGAGTGAGAGACACTGGGACAGTGCGCTGGTGGGTGAGAGTGAGAGATACTGGGACAGTGCACAGGTGGGTGAGAGTGAGAGACAATGGGACAATGCACTGGTGGGTGAGAGTGAGAGACACTGGGACAGTGCACTGGTGGGTGAGAGTGAGAGACACTGGGACAGTGCACTGGTGGGTGAGAGAGAGAGACACTGGGAGAGTGCACTGGTGGGTGAGAGTGAGAGACACTGGGACAGTGCACTGGTGGGTGAGAGTGAGAGTCACTGGTACAGTGCACTGGTGGGTGAGAGTGAGAGACACTGGGCAGTGCACTGGTGGATGAGAGTGTGAGACACAGGGACAGTGCACTGGTGGGTGAGAGTCTGAGACACTGGGACAGTGCACTGGTGGGTGAGAGTATGAGACACTGGGACAGTGCACTGGTGGGTGAGAGTGAGAGACACTGGGACAGTGCACTGGTGGATGAGAGTGTGAGACACAGGGACAGTGCACTGGTGGGTGAGAGTCTGACACTGGGACAGTGCACTGGTGGGTGAGAGTATGAGACACTGGGACAGTGCACTGGTGGGTGAGCCAGACAGCCAGACAGAGTGAATACACACGCTGAAGATGGGCTGCTGAATTTTTAGTGTTTTTAGTGTTTAAAGTGGGGAAAAAAAAGGTTCATTTCAAGTTTAAAAAGGTTTTAAAGTTAAATTTAGTTCTAGTTAAGTTAGTTTAGTTTGTTTAGTTAAGTTTAAGTTTAGTTTAGTCTAGATTAAGTAAGGAAGGAAAAGACCACCAAAGGAAAAAAAAACCAGAGGAAACTAGAAAAAAAAAAGCCAAAGAAAAAAAAAAGAAATAAGGGAAAAAACAAACAAACGGGGCCACAGCAGCAGCAGAAGCAAGGTGACTCGGCCGCATTGGGAACCGAGGCGCGAAGGCCGCACGGAGACGCAGCGGCAGCCGGAGCGAGGAGACTCGGGGAGGCCGCTTCGGGAAGCGAGGCGAATCGGGGAGGCCGCACGGAGACGCAGCGGCAGCCGGAACGAGGTGACTCGGGGAGCCCGAGCGGCGAACGAGACACGGCCCGATCGGCGGCCGCAGTCCAGCACCCGAGCGACGACCGCAGTCCAGCACCCGAGCGACGGCCGCAGTCCAGCACCCGAGCGACGACCGCAGTCCAGCACCCGAACGGCGAACGAGGCACAACCCGAGCGGCGGCTGGGCTAGAAAGCCCGGGAAAGGCCCGAGGAGCCAGGCCCAGAGACCTCTGAGGAGAAGGGGAGCAACCAGAAGGCTTCCAGAAGCAAACCAAGACTGTGAGTACAGGGCCCAGGGAGGGAGACTGAAGCCAGGGAAAGGCCCGAGGAGCCAGGCCGAGACAGAGGCACAGAGGCCTCTGAGGGGGAGGGGAACAGCCCGAAGGCACCGGGAAACAGCGGCTCACAGACCCAGACCTGAGAAGGGTGTACCCAGAAGCCGAGGCCCAGGGACCACGGGGTCGGAGAGGGGGACCGGGAAAGCTCGCGAACAGGGAGAGGGAAAAACCAAACCCGGGGCCCCAGAAAAGCTTATTCTAAGATCAACAATACTTTACCAAAAATGAGCGAATCAGAAGATCCACAACAGCCCCGCTTCCAGATTCCCCCCAACACTGCAAAAAAAGCTATAAAAGCGATCAAGCATGAGCAGATGAGAGAAAAACCAGAAACACTTTTTGCTGACTGTTACAACAATGGGACAAAAAGTAACCTCATTTTCTACTCAGATCAGCCAGTGGCTTGGATCACAGCAATAAAATCACACTATACCAATGTTAAGCTAGAAAATACCGCAAATGGGTCCATAATGAAAATTAACACACCAGGAGACAGTTCAACTACGACGGTCAACGCGTACAATACCGGGACAATATTAGTGCAAGGCAACCTCGACAAATTTGCAACGGCCTTCAGGACACTGAAAAAATTAACTAAGAGGGGAAGGAACAGCCCCAGAGTGGCCCGCACTCCCCCCAACATTGACAACTTACCAGGAGAAAATCTGCCTGGTCAGGAGGTGAACGAGCCACACAGTTCAAACCAGACACTAACCCCGGGGAACCACAGCCACACGATACAACTGACAAACCCCAGCATAACTACCAGGGAGGAAGCCACACATAGTCCCCCTACCATTCCCAGCTCACCAAGAGAAGAGCAGCATAGCCAGGAAGTGAGTGAGCCCTCCAGGGCCGACCAGCCTAGCCAGGAAGTGAGTGAGCCTACCAGGGCCGACCAGACACATACCCCGGGATCACACAGCCAGATACAACCAAAAGATAAATTTAATCAATTAGAGATAGAGATGGTTAAACTTAGAGAGGACTTCCTCAAAATGAATGACAATCAAAATCAGGAGAGGGAGAGACACAAGAGAGAGCTGAAGCTACTTGAGAACCAGGTGAATCTACTTAGGAATCAGGTGAAAGAGCTGCAGGAAAAAGAAGAGAGCCATAGAGGAGAGAAAACACCATTAGACCAGCAACCAGAGGCTAGAGATAAGACAAGACAGAGCCGGACGGAACGGCTGCACTCCCACACGGAACAAAAGCAACAGACACACAATACAAGGGGTGCCACACAGACCGACCAGCATACTGATTCGCAATCTTCCCCCACCACCGTGGAACCACAAGCGGGCCGCTCACAAGAGGTACGCACACACCAGACACCCCAGCCCAGCACACACACTATGAGTCCAAGCGAAAGCCACCAGACAGTAAACACAAACAAGGCTGACGTCGTAATACTCATAGACTCAAATGGGAAATTTCTATGGGAGAAAAAGCTATTCCCTAGAAGTAAAGTAGAAAAGATCTGGTGCCCAACAACAAACAGAGCCATGGGATGGCTGACCAAAGCCAGATTAGGCTCCCCCCAACACATAATAATACACACGGGCACAAATGACCTAAAGACCCAACAGAAAGAAGTAGCAACATCGCTCAGAGCAATGATTAGGAAAGCAAGCAGTACATTTCCAAACACTAGAATCACTGTTTCCACAATATTGCCGAGAACAGACTTCAACAACAACACAATTCATGAGATAAATGCCAGCATAGCAAGAGACTGCGAATCAAACCACAACGTACACCTGGCCCAACACCCCACCCTCGATGAGGAATGTCTTTACGACCACGTCCACATCCAAAGGCAAAGAATATCGATCCTTGCTAAAGCCCTGAAGGACGTCGCTTTTAACCGGGTCCATACCCAGACTCCAAGAGGACCCCCCCCCGACCACCAGAGATCAGCGGGGTACATATCAGGAACACTACAAGGACCACCAACACACCAACCGAGACCAGAGAGGATCCCCATGCAAAACAACAATGTCAGACCTGCACCACTCCTGTCCCACAGGGGAATAGGACTGCTCCCAGCCAGACAGAGGGAGAGATGCACAGGACGTACGCAATACCTCAGACAGAAACAATCCATTAAGAGACAATAAGCAGATGTGCAGCAGCATCTACTTCCGCCTTATGGATGAAGGACTAATTAATAGAAAGAACTGTAACCAAATTGTATTAACTTTTGTAGACAACTGATGTGATCTTTTTTTTCCCACACTTAGACACGACAAACACGTACCACTCTTTAACCTATCATAGTAAAAGATCAAACTTAACATGAAATCCTTATATATTTCGACCTGGAATATCCAAGGTCTACGCTCTTCACTGCGAGAAGTGAAAAGTAGGACCCCAGAGTTCATAGATGAAACTAAAGACCTAGATATTATCATTTTACAGGAAACTTGGTATAAAGGAAAAGGACACACTGGCTGTCCCCAAGGGTACACTGAGCTGGTGGTGCCCTCCAATAAATTACCAAGTGTAACCCAAGGCAGAGACTCCGGAGGCATACTGATCTGGTTTAAAACAGAACTTAAGAATTACATCAAATTTATAAAAAAGGGCGAAAACCATATGTGGCTCAAACTTGAGAGGGAGATTATCTCAAACACCCAAGATGTTTACATTTGCGCACTTTATATCCCTCCAATCGATTCCCCGTACTTTAAAGAGGACACCTTCTCCAACATGGAGGGGGAAATTATCCAATACCAGGCCCAGGGGAACGTGTTGATCTGTGGGGACCTCAATTCAAGAACGGGCGAAGAACCAGACTTCACCAATAATCAGGGAAACAATTATGTTTTCGGGAATAACCACTTTGACATCCCTTCCCTTCCATACAGGCATAACTGCGACAAGCAGTCAAATACCAACGGAAAACAGCTACTACAGCTCTGTCGAAACCTGGGTCTGTACATTGTCAATGGTAGGTTCATAGGAGACCTCCTAGGAAGATCGACCTATTGCTCACCTCTTGGCTGCAGCACAGTAGACTATATGATTACAGACTTAGACCCATCCTCTTTCAGAGCATTCACAGTCAAACCACAAACAACACTGTCAGATCACAGTCAAATTACTATGTTCCTCAAAAAGACAGAAACAAACAACATAGAAACACAACCCAGTAAACTGTACAACACCAAAAAATCGTACAGATGGGCCAAAAACGACACGGAAAAATACCAGAAAACAATTAGCAATGCATCAACTCAAGCTCTCTTAGACACCTTTCTGGATAACATATACACTCACAATAAAGAAGGCGTAAACCGGGCAGTTAGTAAACTAAACAATATTTTTGATAATTTGGCAACAAATGCAAACTTGAAAGCTCGCAAGAACAAACCCAAAACAAAAAACTATGAAAAATGGTTTGACCGAGATTGCCATAACATGAGGAAAAAACTTAGAAAAATATCAAACCAAAAACACAGACATCCAGAAAACGAGGAACTACGCCTTACTTATTGTCAGACACTAACACAATACAGAAACACACTCAGAACCAAAAAAGAGCAATATATTAAGAATACACTCAGCTCCATGGAGGAATCCATTGATTCCAATTGTTTCTGGGAAAACTTGAAAACACTACACAAAAAACAACACGACGATTTGGCCATTCAAAATGGGGACACATGGGTAAACCACTTTGAAAAATTATACCAGAAAAGAACACTAAGACCAGAGCAACACCAAATATGCAAAAAACTGGAAAAGCTAGAAATGGCCATAAAAGATAACCAAAACCCGCTGGACGCCATAATAACAGAAAAAGAACTTCTTGAAAAACTCAAGGACCTGCGACCAGGAAAAGCCTGCGGGACAGATGGCATACTAAACGAGATGATTAAACACACAGACAACAAAATGAAACTGGCTATCCTAAAACTCTTCAACTTGGTTCTGAGTGTCGGTTATTTCCCTGATATCTGGAACAAAGGACTCATAACGCCCATATACAAAAGTGGGGACAAAATCGACCCAAACAACTATCGAGGCATCTGTGTAAACAGTAACCTGGGGAAGGTATTCTGTAGCATCATAAACAAAAGACTTATAAACTTCCTTGAGGAGCACAATGTCTTGAGTAAAAGCCAAATTGGATTCCTGCCAAACTATAGAACATCCGATCATATCTTCACCCTACAGACCCTAATTGACAAACACGTTCACAATAACAAAAGCAAAATCTACGCATGCTTTGTAGATTTCCAGAAGGCTTTCGACTCCATCTGGCATGACGGTTTATTCCTGAAACTTATCGAAAGTGGGGTAGGAGGGAAAACATATGATGTAATTAAATCAATGTATACAAACAACAAATGTGCAGTTAAAATTGGAGACAAACAAACAAAATACTTCCCACAGGGGCAGGGGGTGACGCAGGGCTCGCCAATCTCACCGACACTCTTTAATATTTACATAAATGGATTGGCAAAACTACTTGAACAATCTACAGCACCCGGCCTCACCCTATATGAATCCAAGGTTAAATTCCTCCTCTATGCAGACGACCTGGTTCTGCTGTCACCTACTAAAGAGGGGCTACAGCAAAACCTGGACCTGCTGGAGTCGTACTGCCAGACTTGGGCCCTGACAATAAATCCCCAAAAAACCAAAGTCCTTGTGTTCCAGCAAAGATCCAAACATCAGGGACCCAAAATAAATTTCACAGTAGGAACAACCAAAATTGAACAAACCACTAACTACACATACTTGGGCTTAAAAATCAGTTCTACGGGAAACTTCAAACTGGCTGTGAATGAACTGAAAGAGAAAGCAAGAAGGGCTTTCTATGCCATCAAAAAATCAATCCAAATAGAAATCCCAATTAGCATTTGGCTCAAAATTTTCAAATCAGTAATTGAACCAATTGCACTCTATGGCAGTGAGGTATGGGGACCGCTAACTCAACAAGAATTTGCAAAATGGGACAAACACCCAATTGAGATCCTACATGCAGAATTCTGTAAAAGTATCCTCCGGACTCAAAGGAAAACAGTAAACAATGCATGCAGGGCGGAACTAGGCCAATATCCATTAATAATCACTATCCAAAAAAGAGCCACCAAATTTTGGAATCACCTACAAATGAGCAATCCCCAATGCTATCACTACGACGCCCTGAAATGCCAAGAGCTGACCATAAAGAAGAATACCCTCAGTCAATTAGTCCTGGGACTCAGTGAAGTAACTACTAACAATACTAACAATAACCAGCCCCAGGACAGTGACAGGGTAACACAAAGAATTCGACCCAACACAATCGTCGCTAAGCAAAAGGAAAAATATCTGACATATTGGGCAGAAACAACAAAAACCCAAAGCAAACTCAATTGCTACTTGGCCCTAAACAGACAATACAACATAGCTGATTACCTGACCATGGTAAAGGATAACAAACTGAGAAGAACCTTGACAAGGTACAGACTTAGCGAACATAGCCTAGCGATCGAAAAAGGCAGACACAGGCAGACCAGGCTGCCAAGAGAGGACAGGATATGCTCTCACTGCAGTCAGGGAGTGGTGGAGACAGAGATGCACTTCCTCACAGCTTGTGGAAAATATCAGGGCATCAGGGAGAATTTCTACCAAAAATTCTCACAAATATGCCCTGATTTCAGAAATCTGAATGACAACCAAAAACTCCCATTCCTACTGGGAGAGGAGAGAAGCTGTATAACACTGGCGGCGCACTATGTTACAGCTTGCCATGAACAGAGGGACAACCAGTAAACTAAGAAAAAAATATATATAGACAATGCGAATGTATGTTTATACACTCAGGGATATACCTGTTTATACACTGTATGAATAGAACTGCGTTTATGTGCTAAACCATAAATGTATTTTGATGCTTTGGCAACATAAGATGTGACTTATCATGCCAATAAAGCGATTTAAATTGTAAATTGTAAAAAATTGAGAGTGAGACACACTGGGACAGTGCACTGGTGGGTGAGAGTGAGAGTCACTGGTACAGTGCACTGGTGGGTGAGAGTGAGAGACACTGGGACAGTGCACTGGTGGATGAGAGTGTGAGACACAGGGACAGTGCACTGGTGGGTGGGAGTCTGAGACACTGGGACAGTGCACTGGTGGGTGAGAGTATGAGACACTGGGACAGTGCACTGGTGGGTGAGAGTGAGACACACTGGGACAGTGCACTGGTGGGTGAGAGTGAGAGACACTGGGACAGTGCACTGGTGGGTGAGAGTGTGAGACACTGGGACAGTGTACTGGTGGGTGAGAGTGAGAGACACTGGTACAGTGCACTGGTGGGTGAGAGTGAGACACACTGGGACAGTGCACTGGTGGGTGAGAGTGAGAGACACTGGGACAGTGCACTGGTGGATGAGAGTGTGAGACACTGGGACAGTGCACTGGTGGGTGAGAGTGAGAGACACTGGGATGGTGCACTGGTGGGTGAGAGTGAGAGACACTGGGACAGTGCACTGGTGGATGAGAGTGTGAGGCACAAAACAGTGCACTGGTGGGTGAGAGTGTGAGACACTGGGACAGTGCACTGGTGGGTGAGAGTGAGAGACACTGGGATGGTGCACTGGTGGGTGAGAGTGAGAGACACTGGGACAGTGCACTGGTGGGTGAGAGTGAGAGACACTGGGACGGTGCACTGGTGGGTGAGAGTGAGAGACACTGGGACAGTGCACTGGTGGGTGAGAGTGAGAGACACTGGGACAGTGCACTGGTGGATGAGAGTGTGAGACACAGGGACAGTGCACTGGTGGGTGAGAGTCTGTGACACTGGGACAGTGCACTGGTGGGTGAGAGTATGAGACACTGGGACAGTGCACTGGTGGGCGAGAGTGAGACACACTGGGACAGTGCACTGGTGGGTGAGAGTGAGAGTCACTGGTACAGTGCACTGGTGGGTGAGAGTGAGAGACACTGGGACAGTGCACTGGTGGATGAGAGTGTGAGACACAGGGACAGTGCACTGGTGGGTGAGAGTCTGAGACACTGGGACAGTGCACTGGTGGGTGAGAGTATGAGACACTGGGACAGTGCACTGGTGGGTGAGAGTGAGACACACTGGGACAGTGCACTGGTGGGTGAGAGTGAGAGACACTGGGACAGTGCACTGGTGGGTGAGAGTGTGAGACACTGGGACAGTGTACTGGTGGGTGAGAGTGAGAGACACTGGTACAGTGCACTGGTGGGTGAGAGTGAGACACACTGGGACAGTGCACTGGTGGGTGAGAGTGAGAGACACTGGGACAGTGCACTGGTGGATGAGAGTGTGAGACACAAAACAGTGCACTGGTGGGTGAGAGTGTGAGACACTGTGACAGTGCACTGGTGGGTGAGAGTGAGAGACACTGGGATGGTGCACTGGTGGGTGAGAGTGAGAGACACTGGGACATTGCACTGGTGGGTGAGAGTGAGAGACACTGGGACGGTGCACTGGTGGGTGAGAGTGAGAGACACTGGGACAGTGCACTGGTGGGTGAGAGTGAGAGACACTGGGACAGTGCACTGGTGGATGAGAGTGTGAGACACAGGGACAGTGCACTGGTGGGTGAGAGTCTGTGACACTGGGACAGTGCACTGGTGGGTGAGAGTATGAGACACTGGGACAGTGCACTGGTGGGTGAGAGTGAGACACACTGGGACAGTGCACTGGTGGGTGAGAGTGAGAGTCACTGGTACAGTGCACTGGGGGGTGAGAGTGAGAGACACTGGGGCAGTGCACTGGTGGGCGAGAGTGAGAGACACAGGGACAGTGCACTGGTGGGTGAGAGTCTGTGACACTGGGACAATGCACTGGTGGGTGAGAGTATGAGACACTGGGACAATGCACTGGTGTGTGAGAGTGAGAGACACTGGGACAGTTCACTGGTGGGTGAGAGTGAGAGACACTGGGACAGTGCACTGGTGGGTGAGAGTGTGAGAGACACTGGGACAGTGCACTGGTGGGTGAGAGTGAGAGACACTGGGACAGTGCACTGGTGGGTGAGAGTGAGAGACACTGGGACAGTGCACTGGTGGGTGAGAGTGTGAGACACTGGAACAGTGCACTGGTTCGTGAGAGTGTGAGTCACTGGGACAGTGTACTGGTGGGTGAGAGTGAGAGACACTGGTACAGTGCACTGGTGGGTGAGAGTGAGACACACTGGGACAGTGCACTGGTGGGTGAGAGTGAGAGACACTGGGACAGTGCACTGGTGGGTGAGAGTGTGAGACACTGGAACAGTGCACTGGTTCGTGAGAGTGTGAGGCACTGGGACAGTGCACTGGTGGATGAGAGTGTGAGACACAGGGACAGTGCACTGGTGGGTGAGAGTATGAGACACTGGGACAGTGCACTGGTGGGTGAGAGTGAGACACACTGGGACAGTGCACTGGTGGGTGAGAGTGAGAGTCACTGGTACAGTGCACTGGTGGGTGAGAGTGAGAGACACTGGGGCAGTGCACTGGTGGATGAGAGTGTGAGACACAGGGACAGTGCACTGGTGGGTGAGAGTCTGAGACACTGGGACAATGCACTGGTGGGTGAGAGTATGAGACACTGGGACAGTGCACTGGTGGGTGAGAGTGAGACACACTGGGACAGTGCACTGGTGGGTGAGAGTGAGAGACACTGGGACAGTGCACTGGTGGGTGAGAGTGAGAGACACTGGGACAGTGCACTGGTGGGTGAGAGTGAGAGACACTGGGACAGTTCACTGGTGGGTGAGAGTGAGAGACACTGGGACAGTGCACTGGTGCGTGAGAGTGTGAGAGACACTGGGACAGTGCACTGGTGGGTGAGAGTGAGAGACACTGGGACAGTGCACTGGTGGGTGAGAGTGAGAGACACTGGGACAGTGCACTGGTGGGTGAGAGTGTGAGACACTGGGACAGTGCACTGGAGGGTGAGAGTGAGATACACTGGGACAGTGCACTGGTGGGTGAGAGTGTGAGAGACACTGGGACAGTGCACTGGTGGGTGAGAGTGAGAGACACTGGGACAGTGCACTGGTGGTTGAGAGTGTGAGACACTGGAACAGTGCACTGGTTCGTGAGAGTGTGAGGCACTGGGACAGTGTACTGGTGGGTGAGAGTGAGAGACACTGGCACAGTGCACTGGTGGGTGAGAGTGAGACACACTGGGACAGTGCACTGGTGGGTGAGAGTGAGAGACACTGGGACAGTGCACTGGTGGGTGAGAGTGTGAAACACAAGAACAGTGCACTGGTGGGTGAGAGTGTGAGACACTGGGACGGTGCACTGGTGGGTGAGAGTGAGAGACACTGGGACAGTGCACTGGTGGGTGAGAGTGAGAGACACTGGGACGGTGCAGTGGTGGGTGAGAGTGAGAGACACTGGGACAGTGCACTGGTGGGTGAGAGTTAGACACACTGGGACAGTGCACTGGTGGGTGAGTGAGAGACACTGGGACAGTGCTCTGGTGGGTGAGAGAGAGAGACACTGGGACAGTGCACTGGTGGGTGAGAGTGAGAGACACTGGGACAGTGCACTGGTGGGTGAGAGTGTGAGACACGGGGACAGTGCACTGGTGGGTGAGAGTCTGAGACACTGGGACAGTGCACTGCT
The DNA here is from genome assembly GCF_052327205.1 of Somniosus microcephalus. Lineage (NCBI taxonomy): Eukaryota > Metazoa > Chordata > Chondrichthyes > Squaliformes > Somniosidae > Somniosus > Somniosus microcephalus. The sequence goes on from NC_141019.1 coordinate 9,073,387, forward strand.
GGGTGAGAGTATGAGACACTGGGACACTGCACTGTTGGGTGAGAGTGAGACACACTGGGACAGTGCACTGGTGGGTGAGAGTGAGACACACTGGGACAGTGCACAGCTGGGTGACAGTGAGAGACACTGGTACAGTGCACTGGTGGGTGAGAGTGAGAGACACTGGGAAAGTGCACTGGTGGGTGAGAGTGAGAGACACTGGGACAGTGCACTGGTGGGTGAGAGTGTGAGACACTGGGACAGTGCACTGGTGGGTGAGAGTGAGAGACACTGGGACAGTGCACTGGTGGGTGAGAGTAAGAGACACTGGGACAGTGCACTTGTGGGTGAGAGTGTGAGAGACTCTGGGACAGTGCACTGGTGGGTGAGGGTGAGAGACACTGGGACAGTGCACTGGTGGGTGAGGGCGAGAGACACTGGGACAGTGCACTGGTGGGTAAGAGTGAGAGATACTGGGAAATATAACTGGTGGGTGAGAGTGAGAGACTCTGGGACAGTGCACTGGTGGGTGAGAGTGAGAGACACTGGGACAGTGCACTGGTGGGTGAGATTGAGAGACATTGACAGTGCACTGGTGGGTGAGAGTGAGAGACACTGGGACAGTGCACTGGTGGGTGACAGTGTGAGACACTGAGACAGTGCACTGGTGGGTGAGAGTGAGAGACACTGGGACAGTGCACTGGTGGGTGAGGGTGAGAGACACTGGGACAGTGCACTGGTGGGTGAGGGTGAGAGACACTGGGACAGTGCACTCGTGGGCGAGTGTGAGACACACTGGTACAGTGCACTGGTGGGGGAGAGTGAGACACACTGGGACAGTGCACTGGTGGGTGAGAGTGTGAGACACACTGGTACAGTGCACTGGTGGGTGAGAGTGAGACACACTAGGACAGTGCATTGGTGGGTGAGAGTGAGACACTGGGGCAATGCACTGGTGGGTGAGAGTGTGAGACACTGGGACAGTGCACTGGTGGGTGAAGTGTGAGACACTGGGACAGTGCGCCGGCGGGTGAGAGTGTGAGACACTGGGACAGTGCGCTGGTGGGTGAGAGTGAGAGACACTGGGACAATGCACTGGTGGGTGAGAGTGAGAGATACTGGGACAGTGCACTGGTGGGTGAGAGTGAGAGACACTGGGACAGTGCACTGGTGGGTGAGAGTGTGAGACAATGGGGTAGTGCACTGGTGTGTGAGGGTGAGATACTCCGGAACAGTGCACTGGTGGGTGAGAGTGTGAGACACTGGGATAGTGCACTGGTGGGTGAGAGTGAGAGACACTGGGGTAGTGCACTGTTGGGCGAGGGTGAGAGACACTGGAACAGTTCACTGGTGGGTGAGAGTGTGAGACAAAGGGATAGTGCACTGGTGGGTGAGAGTGAGAGACACTGGGACAGTGCACTGGTGGGTGAGAGTGAGACACACTGGGACAGTGCACTGGTGGGTGAGAGTGAGAGACACTGGGACAGTGCACTGGTGGATGAGAGTGTGAGACACAAGAACAGTGCACTGGTGGGTGAGAGTGTGAGACACTGGGACGGTGCACTGGTGGGTGAGAGTGAGAGACACTGGGACGGTGCACTGCTGGGTGAGAGTGAGAGACACTGGGACAGTGCACTGGTGGGTGAGAGTGTGAGACACTGGGACAGTGTACTGGTGGGTGAGAGTGAGAGACACTGGTACAGTGCACTGGTGGCTGAGACCGAGACACACTGGGACAGTGCACTGGTGGGTCAGAGTGAGAGACACTGGGACAGTGCACTGGTGGATGAGAGTGTGAGACACAAAACAGTGCACTGGTGGGTGAGAGTGTGAGACACTGGGACAGTGCACTGGTGGGTGAGAGTGAGAGACACTGGGATGGTGCACTGGTGGGTGAGAGTGAGAGACACTGGGACAGTGCACTGGTGGGTGAGAGTGAGAGACACTGGGACGGTGCACTGGTGGGTGAGAGTGAGAGACACTGGGACAGTGCACTGGTGGGTGAGAGTGAGAGACACTGGGACAGTGCACTGGTGGGTGAGAGTGTGAGGCACAGGGACAGTGCACTGGTGGGTGGGAGTCTGTGACACTGGGACAGTGCACTGGTGGGTGAGAGTATGAGACACTGGGACAGTGCACTGGTGGGTGAGAGTGAGACACACTGGGATAGTGCACTGGTGGGTGAGAGTGAGAGTCACTGGTTCAGTGCACTGGTGGGTGAGCGTGAGAGACACTGGGACAGTTCACTGGTGGGTGAGAGTGAGAGACACTGGGACAGTGCACTGGTGGGTGAGAGTGTGAGAGACACTGGGACAGTTCACTGGTGGGTGAGAGTGAGAGACACTGGGACAGTGCACCGGTGGGTGAGAGTGAGAGACACTGGGACAGTGCACTGGTGGGTGAGAGTGAGAGACACTGGGACAGTTCACTGGTGGGTGAGAGTGAGAGACACTGGGACAGTGCACTGGTGGGTGAGAGTGTGAGAGACACTGGGACAGTGCACTGGTGGGTGAGAGTGAGAGACACTGGGACAGTGCACTGGTGGGTGAGAGTGAGAGACACTGGGACAGTGCACTGGTGGGTGAGAGTGTGAGACACTGGGACAGTGCACTGGAGGGTGAGAGTGAGAGACACTGGGACAGTGCACTGGTGGGTGAGAGTGTGAGAGACACTGGGACAGTGCACTGGTGGGTGAGAGTGAGAGACACTGGGACAGTGCACTGGTGGGTGAGAGTGTGAGACACTGGAACAGTGCACTGGTTGGTGAGAGTGTGAGGCACTGGGACAGTGTACTGGTGGGTGAGAGTGAGAGACACTGGTACAGTGCACTGGTGGGTAAGAGTGAGACACACTGAGACAGTGCACTGGTGGGTGAGAGTGAGAGACACTGGGACAGTGCACTGGTGGGTGAGAGTGTGAGACACAAGGACAGTGCACTGGTGGGTGAGAGTGTGAGACACTGGGACGGTGCGCTGGTGGGTGAGAGTGAGAGACACTGGGACGGTGCACTGGTGGGTGAGAGTGAGAGACACTGGGACAGTGCACTGGTGGGTGAGAGTGAGAGACACTGGGACAGTGCACTGGTGGGTGAGAGTGAGAGACACTGGGACAGTGCACTGGTGGGTGAGAGTGAGAGACACTGGGACAGTGCACTGGTGGGTGAGAGTGAGAGACACTGGGACAGTGCTCTGGTGGGTGAGAGAGAGAGACACTGGGACAGTGCACTGGTGGGTGAGAGTGAGAGACACTGGGACAGTGCACTGGTGGGTGAGAGTGTGACACACGGGGACAGTGCACTGGTGGGTGAGAGTCTGAGACACTGGGACAGTGCACTGGTGGGTGAGAGTATGAGATACTGGGACAGTGCACTGGTGGGTGAGAGTGAGACACACTGGGACAGTGCACTGGTGGGTGAGAGTGAGACACACTGGGACAGTGCACAGTTGGGTGAGAGTGAGAGACACTGGGACAGTGCACTGGTGGGTGAGAGTGAGAGACACTGGGACAGTGCACTGGTGGGTGAGAGTGAGAGACACTGGGAAAGTGCACTTGTGGGTGAGAGTGAGAGACACTGGGACAGTGCACTGGTGGGTGAGAGTGAGAGACACTGGGACAGTGCACTGGTGGGTGAGAGTGTGAGACACTGGGACAGTGCACTGGTGGGTGAGAGTGAGAGACACTGGGACAGTGAACTTGTGGGTGAGAGTGTGAGAGACTCTGGGACAGTGCACTGGTGGGTGAGGGTGAGGGACACTGGGAAAGTGCACTGGTGGGTGAGGGCGAGAGGCACTGGGACAGTGCACTGGTGGGTAAGAGTGAGAGATACTGGGAAATATAACTGCTGGGTGAGAGTGAGAGACTCTGTGACAGTGCACTGGTGGGTGAGAGTGAGAGACATTGACAGTGCACTGGTGGGTGAGAGTGAGAGACACTGGGACAGTGCACTGGTGGGTGACAGTGTGAGACACTGAGACAGTGCACTGGTGGGTGACAGTGAGAGACACTGGGACAGTGCACTGGTGGGTGAGGGTGAGAGACACTGGGACAGTGCACTGGTGGGTGAGGGTGAGAGACACTGGGACAGTGCACTGGTGGGCGAGTGTGAGACACACTGGTACAGTGCACTGGTGGGGGAGAGTGAGACACACTGGGACAGTGCACTGGTGGGTGAGAGTGTGAGACACACTGGTACAGTGCACTGGTGGGTGAGAGTGAGAGACACTGGGACAGTGCATTGATGGGTGAGAGTGAGACACTGGGACAATGCACTGGTGGGTGAGAGTGTGAGACACTGGGACAGTGCACTGGTGGGTGAGAGTGTGAGACACTGGGACAGTGCGCTGGTGGGTGAGAGTGTGAGACACTGGGACAGTGCGCTGGTGGGTGAGAGTGAGAGACACTGGGACAATGCACTGGTGGGTGAGAGTGAGAGATACTGGGACAGTGCACTGGTGGGTGAGAGTGAGAGACACTGGGACAGTGCACTGGTGGGTGAGAGTGTGAGACAATGGGGTAGTGCACTGGTGTGTGAGGGTGAGAGACTCCGGAACAGTGCACTGGTGGGTGAGAGTGTGAGACACTGGGATAGTGCACTGGTGGGTGAGAGTGAGAGACACTGGGGTAGTGCACTGGTGGGTGAGGGTGAGAGACACTGGAACAGTTCACTGGTGGGTGAGAGTGTGAGACAAAGGGATAGTGCACTGGTGGGTGAGAGTGAGAGACACTGGGACAGTGCACTGGTGGGTGAGAGTGAGACACACTGGGACAGTGCACTGGTGGGCGAGGGTGAGAGGCACTGGTACAGTGCACTGGTGGGCGAGGGTGAGAGACACTGGTACAGTGCACTGGTGGGCGAGAGTGAGAGACACTGCAACAGTGCACTGGTAGGTGAGAGTGAGAGACACTGGGACAGTGCACTGGTGGGTGACAGTGAGAGACACTGGGACAGTGCACTGGTGGGTGAGAGTGAGAGATACTGGGACAGTGAACTGGTGGGTGAGAGTGAGAGACACTGGGACAGTGCACTGGAGGGTGAGAGTGAGAGAGACTGGGACAGTGTACTGGTGGGTGAGAGTGAGAGAAACTGGGACAGTGAACTGGTGGGTGAGAGTGAGAGACACTGGGACACTGCACTGGAGGGTGAGAGTGAGAGACACTGGGAGAGTGCACTGGTGGGCGAGAGTGAGAGACACTGGGACATTGCACTGGTGGGCGAGAGTGAGAGACACAGGGACAGTGCACTGGTGGGCGAGAGTGAGAGACACTGGGACAGTGCACTGGTGGGCGAGAGTGAGAGACACTGGGACATTGCACTGGTGGGCGAGAGTGAGAGACACAGGGATAGTGCACTGGTGGGCGAGAGTGAGAGACACTGGGACAGTGCACTGGTGGGTGAGAGTGAGAGACACTGGGACATTGCACTGGTGGGCGAGAGTGAGAGACACAGGGACAGTGCACTGGTGGGCGAGAGTGAGAGACACTGGGACAGTGCACTGGTGGGTGACAGTGAGAGACACTGGGACAGTGCACTGGTGGGTGAGAGTGAGACACACTGGGACAGTGCACTGGTGGGTGAGAGTGAGGGATACTGGTACAGTGCACTGGTGGGTGAGAGTGAGAGACACTGGGACAGTGCACTGGTGGGTGAGAGTGAGAGACACTGGGACAGTGAACTGGTGGGTGAGAGTGAGAGACACTGGGAAAGTGCACTGGAGGGTGAGAGTGAGAGACACTGGGACAGTGCACTGGTGGGTGAGAGTGAGAGGCACTGGGACAGTGCACTGGTGGGTGAGAGTGAGAGACACTGGGACAGTGAACTGGTGGGTGAGAGTGAGAGACACTGGGACAGTGCACTGGAGGGTGAGAGTGAGAGACACTGGGGCAGTGTACTGGTGGGTGAGAGTGAGAGATACTGGGACAGTGAACTGGTGGGTGAGAGTGAGAGACACTGGGACAGTGCACTGGTAGGTGAGAGTGAGAGACACTGGGACGGTGCACTGGTGGGTGAGAGTGAGAGACACTGGGACGGTGCACTGGTGGGTGAGAGTGTGAGAGACACTGGGACAGTGCACTGGTGGGTGAGAGTGAGAGACACTGGGACAGTGCACTGGTGGGTGAGAGTGAGAGACACTGGGACAGTGCACTGGTGGGTGAGGGTGAGAGACACTGGGACAGTGCACTGGTGGGTGAGAGTGTGAGGCACTGGGACAGTGTACTGGTGGGTGAGAGTGAGAGACACTGGCACAGTGCACTGGTGGGTGAGAGTGAGACACACTGGGACAGTGCACTGGTGGGTGAGAGTGAGAGACACTGGGACAGTGCACTGGTGGGTGAGAGTGTGAGACACAAGAACAGTGCACTGGTGGGTGAGAGTGTGAGACACTGGGACGGTGCACTGGTGGTTGAGAGTGAGAGACACTGGGACGGTGCACTGGTGGGTGAGAGTGAGAGACACTGGGACAGTGCACTGGTGGGTGAGAGTGAGAGACACTGGGATGGTGCACTGCTGGGTGAGAGTCTGAGACACTGGGACAGTGCACTGGTGGGTGAGAGTATGAGACACTGGGACAGTGCACTGGTGGGTGAGAGTGAGACACACTGGGACAGTGCACTGGTGGGTGAGAGTGAGACACACTGGGACAGTGCACAGTTGGGTGAGAGTGAGAGACACTGGGACAGTGCACTGGTGGGTGAGAGTGAGAGACACTGGGACAGTGCACTGGTGGGTGAGAGTGAGAGACACTGGGAAAGTGCACTGGTGGGCGAGAGTGAGAGACACTGGGACATTGCACTGGTGGGCGAGAGTGAGAGACACAGGGACAGTGCACTGGTGGGCGAGAGTGAGAGACACTGGGACAGTGCACTGGTGGGCGAGAGTGAGAGACACTGGGACATTGCACTGGTGGGCGAGAGTGAGAGACACAGGGACAGTGCACTGGTGGGCGAGAGTGAGAGACACTGGGACAGTGCACTGGTGGGCGAGAGTGAGAGACACTGGGACATTGCACTGGTGGGCGAGAGTGAGAGACACAGGGACAGTGCACTGGTGGGCGAGAGTGAGAGACACTGGGACAGTGCACTGGTGGGTGACAGTGAGAGACACTGGGACAGTGCACTGGTGGGTGAGAGTGAGACACACTGGGACAGTGCACTGGTGGGTGAGAGTGAGTGATACTGGTACAGTGCACTGGTGGGTGAGAGTGAGAGACACTGGGACAGTGCACTGGTGGGTGAGAGTGAGAGACACTGGGACAGTGAACTGGTGGGTGAGAGTGAGAGACACTGGGACAGTGCACTGGAGGGTGAGAGTGAGAGACACTGGGACAGTGCACTGGTGGGTGAGAGTGAGAGGCACTGGGACAGTGCACTGGTGGGTGAGAGTGAGAGACACTGGGACAGTGAACTGGTGGGTGAGAGTGAGAGACACTGGGACAGTGCACTGGAGGGTGAGAGTGAGAGACACTGGGGCAGTGTACTGGTGGGTGAGAGTGAGAGACACTGGGACAGTGAACTGGTGGGTGAGAGTGAGAGACACTGGGACAGTGCACTGGTAGGTGAGAGTGAGAGACACTGGGACGGTGCACTGGTGGGTGAGAGTGAGAGACACTGGGACGGTGCACTGGTGGGTGAGAGTGTGAGAGACACTGGGACAGTGCACTGGTGGGTGAGAGTGAGAGACACTGGGACAGTGCACTGGTGGGTGAGAGTGAGAGACACTGGGACAGTGCACTGGTGGGTGAGGGTGAGAGACACTGGGACAGTGCACTGGTGGGTGAGAGTGTGAGGCACTGGGACAGTGTACTGGTGGGTGAGAGTGAGAGACACTGGCACAGTGCACTGGTGGGTGAGAGTGAGACACACTGGGACAGTGCACTGGTGGGTGAGAGTGAGAGACACTGGGACAGTGCACTGGTGGGTGAGAGTGTGAGACACAAGAACAGTGCACTGGTGGGTGAGAGTGTGAGACACTGGGACGGTGCACTGGTGGTTGAGAGTGAGAGACACTGGGACGGTGCACTGGTGGGTGAGAGTGAGAGACACTGGGACAGTGCACTGGTGGGTGAGAGTGAGAGACACTGGGATGGTGCACTGCTGGGTGAGAGTCTGAGACACTGGGACAGTGCACTGGTGGGTGAGAGTATGAGACACTGGGACAGTGCACTGGTGGGTGAGAGTGAGACACACTGGGACAGTGCACTGGTGGGTGAGAGTGAGACACACTGGGACAGTGCACAGTTGGGTGAGAGTGAGAGACACTGGGACAGTGCACTGGTGGGTGAGAGTGAGAGACACTGGGACAGTGCACTGGTGGGTGAGAGTGAGAGACACTGGGAAAGTGCACTGGTGGGTGAGAGTGAGAGACACTGGGACAGTGCACTGGTGGGTGAGAGTGAGAGACACTGGGACAGTGCACTGGTGGGTGAGAGTGTGAGACACTGGGACAGTGCACTGGTGGGTGAGAGTGAGAGACACTGGGACAGTGCACTGGTAGGTGAGAGTGAGAGACACTGGGACGGTGCACTGGTGGGTGAGAGTGAGAGACACTGGGACGGTGCACTGGTGGGTGAGAGTGTGAGAGACACTGGGACAGTGCACTGGTGGGTGAGAGTGAGAGACACTGGGACAGTGCACTGGTGGGTGAGAGTGAGAGACACTGGGACAGTGCACTGGTGGGTGAGGGTGAGAGACACTGGGACAGTGCACTGGTGGGTGAGAGTGTGAGGCACTGGGACAGTGTACTGGTGGGTGAGAGTGAGAGACACTGGCACAGTGCACTGGTGGGTGAGAGTGAGACACACTGGGACAGTGCACTGGTGGGTGAGAGTGAGAGACACTGGGACAGTGCACTGGTGGGTGAGAGTGTGAGACACAAGAACAGTGCACTGGTGGGTGAGAGTGTGAGACACTGGGACGGTGCACTGGTGGTTGAGAGTGAGAGACACTGGGACGGTGCACTGGTGGGTGAGAGTGAGAGACACTGGGACAGTGCACTGGTGGGTGAGAGTGAGAGACACTGGGATGGTGCACTGCTGGGTGAGAGTCTGAGACACTGGGACAGTGCACTGGTGGGTGAGAGTATGAGACACTGGGACAGTGCACTGGTGGGTGAGAGTGAGACACACTGGGACAGTGCACTGGTGGGTGAGAGTGAGACACACTGGGACAGTGCACAGTTGGGTGAGAGTGAGAGACACTGGGACAGTGCACTGGTGGGTGAGAGTGAGAGACACTGGGACAGTGCACTGGTGGGTGAGAGTGAGAGACACTGGGAAAGTGCACTGGTGGGCGAGAGTGAGAGACACTGGGACATTGCACTGGTGGGCGAGAGTGAGAGACACAGGGACAGTGCACTGGTGGGCGAGAGTGAGAGACACTGGGACAGTGCACTGGTGGGCGAGAGTGAGAGACACTGGGACATTGCACTGGTGGGCGAGAGTGAGAGACACAGGGACAGTGCACTGGTGGGCGAGAGTGAGAGACACTGGGACAGTGCACTGGTGGGCGAGAGTGAGAGACACTGGGACATTGCACTGGTGGGCGAGAGTGAGAGACACAGGGACAGTGCACTGGTGGGCGAGAGTGAGAGACACTGGGACAGTGCACTGGTGGGTGACAGTGAGAGACACTGGGACAGTGCACTGGTGGGTGAGAGTGAGACACACTGGGACAGTGCACTGGTGGGTGAGAGTGAGTGATACTGGTACAGTGCACTGGTGGGTGAGAGTGAGAGACACTGGGACAGTGCACTGGTGGGTGAGAGTGAGAGACACTGGGACAGTGAACTGGTGGGTGAGAGTGAGAGACACTGGGACAGTGCACTGGAGGGTGAGAGTGAGAGACACTGGGACAGTGCACTGGTGGGTGAGAGTGAGAGGCACTGGGACAGTGCACTGGTGGGTGAGAGTGAGAGACACTGGGACAGTGAACTGGTGGGAGAGAGTGAGAGACACTGGGACAGTGCACTGGAGGGTGAGAGTGAGAGACACTGGGGCAGTGTACTGGTGGGTGAGAGTGAGAGACACTGGGACAGTGAACTGGTGGGTGAGAGTGAGAGACACTGGGACAGTGCACTGGTAGGTGAGAGTGAGAGACACTGGGACGGTGCACTGGTGGGTGAGAGTGAGAGACACTGGGACGGTGCACTGGTGGGTGAGAGTGTGAGAGACACTGGGACAGTGCACTGGTGGGTGAGAGTGAGAGACACTGGGACAGTGCACTGGTGGGTGAGAGTGAGAGACACTGGGACAGTGCACTGGTGGGTGAGGGTGAGAGACACTGGGACAGTGCACTGGTGGGTGAGAGTGTGAGGCACTGGGACAGTGTACTGGTGGGTGAGAGTGAGAGACACTGGCACAGTGCACTGGTGGGTGAGAGTGAGACACACTGGGACAGTGCACTGGTGGGTGAGAGTGAGAGACACTGGGACAGTGCACTGGTGGGTGAGAGTGTGAGACACAAGAACAGTGCACTGGTGGGTGAGAGTGTGAGACACTGGGACGGTGCACTGGTGGTTGAGAGTGAGAGACACTGGGACGGTGCACTGGTGGGTGAGAGTGAGAGACACTGGGACAGTGCACTGGTGGGTGAGAGTGAGAGACACTGGGATGGTGCACTGCTGGGTGAGAGTCTGAGACACTGGGACAGTGCACTGGTGGGTGAGAGTATGAGACACTGGGACAGTGCACTGGTGGGTGAGAGTGAGACACACTGGGACAATGCACTGGTGGGTGAGAGTGAGACACACTGGGACAGTGCACAGTTGGGTGAGAGTGAGAGACACTGGGACAGTGCACTGGTGGGTGAGAGTGAGAGACACTGGGACAGTGCACTGGTGGGTGAGAGTGAGAGACACTGGGAAAGTGCACTGGTGGGTGAGAGTGAGAGACACTGGGACAGTGCACTGGTGGGTGAGAGTGAGAGACACTGGGACAGTGCACTGGTGGGTGAGAGTGTGAGACACTGGGACAGTGCACTGGTGGGTGAGAGTGAGAGACACTGGGACAGTGCACTGGTGGGTGAGAGTGAGAGACACTGGGACAGTGCACTTGTGGGTGAGAGTGTGAGAGACACTGGGACAGTGCACTGGTGGGTGAGGGTGAGAGACACTGGGACAGTGCACTGGTGGGTGAGGGCGAGAGACACTGGGACAGCGCACTGGTGGGTAAGAGTGAGAGATACTGGGAAATATAACTGGTGGGTGAGAGTGAGAGACACTGGGACAGTGCACTGGTGGGTGAGAGTGAGAGACACTGCGACAGTGCACTGGTGGGTGAGGGTGAGAGACACTGGGACAGTGCACTGGTGGGTGAGGGTGAGAGGCACTGGGACAGTGCACTGGTGGGCGAGTGTGAGACACACTGGTACAGTGCACTGGTGGGGGAGAGTGAGACACACTGGGACAGTGCACTGGTGGGTGAGAGTGTGAGACACACTAGTACAGTGCACTGGTGGGTGAGAGTGAGACACACTGGGACAGTGCACTGGTGGGTGAGAGTGAGAGACACTGGGAGAGTGCACCGGTGGGTGAGAGTGAGAGACACTGGGACAGTGCACTGGTGGGTGAGAGTGAGAGACAATGGGACAAAGCACTGGTGGGTGAGAGTGTGAGGCACTGGGACAGTGTACTGGTAGGTGAGAGTGAGAGACACTGGGACAGTGCACTGGTGGGTGAGAGTGAGAGACACTGGGACAGTGCACTGGTGGGTGAGAGTGAGAGATACTGGGACAGTGAACTGGTGGGTGAGAGTGAGAGACACTGGGACAGTGCACTGGAGGGTGAGAGTGAGAGAGACTGGGACAGTGTACTGGTGGGTGAGAGTGAGAGAAACTGGGACAGTGAACTGGTGGGTGAGAGTGAGAGACACTGGGACACTGCACTGGAGGGTGAGAGTGAGAGACACTGGGAGAGTGCACTGGTGGGTGAGAGTGAGAGATACTGGGACAGTGAACTGGTGGGTGAGAGTGAGAGACACTGGGACAGTGCACTGGTGGGTGAGAGTGTGAGACACTGGGACAGTGCACTGGTGCGTGAGAGTGAGAGACACTGGGACAGTGCACTGGTGGGCGAGAGTGAGAGACACTGGGACATTGCACTGGTGGACGAGAGTGAGAGACACAGGGACAGTGCACTGGTGGGCGAGAGTGAGAGACACTGGGACAGTGCACTGGTGGGCGAGAGTGAGAGACACTGGGACATTGCACTGGTGGGCGAGAGTGAGAGACACAGGGACAGTGCACTGGTGGGCGAGAGTGAGAGACACTGGGACAGTGCACTGGTGGGTGACAGTGAGAGACACTGGGACAGTGAACTGGTGGGTGAGAGTGAGAGACACTAGGACAGTGCACTGGAGGGTGAGAGTGAGAGACACTGGGACAGTGCACTGGTGGGTGAGAGTGAGAGGCACTGGGACAGTGCACTGGTGGGTGAGAGTGAGAGACACTGGGACAGTGAACTGGTGGGTGAGAGTGAGAGACACTGGGACAGTGCACTGGAGGGTGAGAGTGAGAGACACTGGGGCAGTGTACTGGTGGGTGAGAGTGAGAGACACTGGGACAGTGAACTGGTGGGTGAGAGTGAGAGACACTGGGACAGTGCACTGGTAGGTGAGAGTGAGAGACACTGGGACGGTGCACTGGTGGGTGAGAGTGAGAGACACTGGGACGGTGCACTGGTGGGTGAGAGTGTGAGAGACACTGGGACAGTGCACTGGTGGGTGAGAGTGTGAGGCACTGGGACAGTGTACTGGTGGGTGAGAGTGAGAGACACTGGCACAGTGCACTGGTGGGTGAGAGTGAGACACACTGGGACAGTGCACTGGTGGGTGAGAGTGAGAGACACTGGGACAGTGCACTGGTGGGTGAGAGTGTGAGACACAAGAACAGTGCACTGGTGGGTGAGAGTGTGAGACACTGGGACGGTGCACTGGTGGTTGAGAGTGAGAGACACTGGGACGGTGCACTGGTGGGTGAGAGTGAGAGACACTGGGACAGTGCACTGGTGGGTGAGAGTGAGAGACACTGGGATGGTGCAGTGCTGGGTGAGAGTCTGAGACACTGGGACAGTGCACTGGTGGGTGAGAGTATGAGACACTGGGACAGTGCACTGGTGGGTGAGAGTGAGACACACTGGGACAGTGCACTGGTGGGTGAGAGTGAGACACACTGGGACAGTGCACAGTTGGGTGAGAGTGAGAGACACTGGGACAGTGCACTGGTGGGTGAGAGTGAGAGACACTGGGACAGTGCACTGGTGGGTGAGAGTGAGAGACACTGGGAAAGTGCACTGGTGGGTGAGAGTGAGAGACACTGGGACAGTGCACTGGTGGGTGAGAGTGAGAGACACTGGGACAGTGCACTGGTGGGTGAGAGTGTGAGACACTGGGACAGTGCACTGGTGGATGAGAGTGAGAGACACTGGGACAGTGCACTGGTGGGTGAGAGTGAGAGACACTGGGACAGTGCACTTGTGGGTGAGAGTGTGAGAGACACTGGGACAGTGCACTGGTGGGTGAGGGTGAGAGACACTGGGACAGTGCACTGGTGGGTGAGGGCGAGAGACACTGGGACAGCGCACTGGTGGGTAAGAGTGAGAGATACTGGGAAATATAACTGGTGGGTATGAGTGAGAGACACTGGGACAGTGCACTGGTGGGTGAGAGTGAGAGACACTGGGACAGTGCACTGGTGGGTGAGGGTGAGAGACACTGGGACAGTGCACTGGTGGGTGAGGGTGAGAGGCACTGGGACAGTGCACTGGTGGGCGAGTGTGAGACACACTGGTACAGTGCACTGGTGGGGGAGAGTGAGACACACTGGGACAGTGCACTGTTGGTTGAGAGTGTGAGACACACTGGTACAGTGCACTGGTGGGTGAGAGTGAGACACACTGGGACAGTGCACTGGTGGGTGAGAGTGAGAGACACTGGGACAGTGCACCGGTGGGTGAGAGTGAGAGACACTGGGACATTGCACTGGTGGGTGAGAGTGAGAGACAATGGGACAATGCACTGGTGGGTGAGAGTGTGAGGCACTGGGACAGTGTACTGGTGGGTGAGAGTGAGAGACACTGGTACAGTGCACTGGAGGGTGAGAGTGAGAGACACTGGGGCAGTGTACTGGTGGGTGAGAGTGAGAGACACTGGGACAGTGAACTGGTGGGTGAGAGTGAGAGACACTGGGACTGTGCACTGGTAGGTGAGAGTGAGAGACACTGGGACGGTGCACTGGTGGGTGAGAGTGAGAGACACTGGGACGGTGCACTGGTGGGTGAGAGTGTGAGAGACACTGGGACAGTGCACTGGTGGGTGAGAGTGAGAGACGCTGGGACAGTGCACTGGTGGGTGAGAGTGAGAGACACTGGGACAGTGCACTGGTGGGTGAGGGTGAGAGACACTGGGAGAGTGCACTGGTGGGTGAGAGTGTGAGGCACTGGGACAGTGTACTGGTGGGTGAGAGTGAGAGACACTGGTACAGTGCACTGGTGGGTGAGAGTGAGACACACTGGGACAGTGCACTGGTGGGTGAGAGTGAGAGACACTGGGACAGTGCACTGGTGGGTGAGAGTGAGAGAGACTGGGACAGTGTACTGGTGGGTGAGAGTGAGAGAAACTGGGACAGTGAACTGGTGGGTGAGAGTGAGAGACACTGGGACACTGCACTGGTGGGTGAGAGTGAGAGACACTGGGACAGTGCACTGGAGGGTGAGAGTGAGAGAGACTGGGACAGTGTACTGGTGGGTGAGAGTGAGAGAAACTGGGACAGTGAACTGGTGGGTGAGAGTGAGAGACACTGGGACACTGCACTGGTGGGTGAGAGTGAGAGACACTGGGAGAGTGCACTGGTGGGTGAGAGTGAGAGATACTGGGACAGTGAACTGGTGGGTGAGAGTGAGAGACACTGGGACAGTGCACTGGTGGGTGAGAGTGTGAGACACTGGGACAGTGCACTGGTGCGTGAGAGTGAGAGACACTGGGACAGTGCACTGGTGGGCGAGAGTGAGAGACACTAGGACATTGCACTGGTGGGCGAGAGTGAGAGACACAGGGACAGTGCACTGGTGGGCGAGAGTGAGAGACACTGGGACAGTGCACTGGTGGGCGAGAGTGAGAGACACTGGGACATTGCACTGGTGGGCGAGAGTGAGAGACACAGGGACAGTGCACTGGTGGGCGAGAGTGAGAGACACTGGGACAGTGCACTGGTGGGCGAGAGTGAGAGACACTGGGACATTGCACTGGTGGGCGAGAGTGAGAGACACAGGGACAGTGCACTGGTGGGCGAGAGTGGGAGACACTGGGACAGTGCACTGGTGGGTGACAGTGAGAGACACTGGGACAGGGAACTGGTGGGTGAGAGTGAGAGGCACTGGGACAGTGCACTGGTGGGTGAGAGTGAGAGACACTGGGACAGTGAACTGGTGGGTGAGAGTGAGAGACACTGGGACAGTGCACTGGAGGGTGAGAGTGAGAGACACTGGGGCAGTGTACTGGTGGGTGAGAGTGAGAGACACTGGGACAGTGAACTGGTGGGTGAGAGTGAGAGACACTGGGACAGTGCACTGGTAGGTGAGAGTGAGAGACACTGGGATGGTGCACTGGTGGGTGAGAGTGAGAGACACTGGGACGGTGCACTGGTGGGTGAGAGTGTGAGAGACACTGGGACAGTGCACTGGTGGGTGAGAGTGAGAGACACTGGGACAGTGCACTGGTGGGTGAGAGTGAGAGACACTGGGGCAGTGCACTGGTGGGTGAGGGTGAGAGACACTGGGACAGTGCACTGGTGGGTGAGAGTGTGAGGTACTGGGACAGTGTACTGGTGGGTGAGAGTGAGAGACACTGGCACAGTGCACTGGTGGGTGAGAGTGAGACACACTGGGACAGTGCACTGGTGGGTGAGAGTGAGAGACACTGGGACAGTGCACTGGTGGGTGAGAGTGTGAGACACAAGAACAGTGCACTGGTGGGTGAGAGTGTGAGACACTGGGACGGTGCACTGGTGGTTGAGAGTGAGAGACACTGGGACGGTGCACTGGTGGGTGAGAGTGAGAGACACTGGGACAGTGCACTGGTGGGTGAGAGTGAGAGACACTGGGATGGTGCACTGCTGGGTGAGAGTCTGAGACACTGGGACAGTGCACTGGTGGGTGAGAGTATGAGACACTGGGACAGTGCACTGGTGGGTGAGAGTGAGACACACTGGGACAGTGCACTGGTGGGTGAGAGTGAGACACACTGGGACAGTGCACAGTTGGGTGAGAGTGAGAGACACTGGGACAGTGCACTGGTGGGTGAGAGTGAGAGACACTGGGACAGTGCACTGGTGGGTGAGAGTGAGAGACACTGGGAAAGTGCACTGGTGGGTGAGAGTGAGAGACACTGGGACAGTGCACTGGTGGGTGAGAGTGAGAGACACTGGGACAGTGCACTGGTGGGTGAGAGTGTGAGACACTGGGACAGTGCACTGGTGGGTGAGAGTGAGAGACACTGGGACAGTGCACTGGTGGGTGAGAGTGAGAGACACTGGGACAGTGCACTTGTGGGTGAGAGTGTGAGAGACACTGGGACAGTGCACTGGTGGGTGAGGGTGAGAGACACTGGGACAGTGCACTGGTGGGTGAGGGCGAGAGACACTGGGACAGCGCACTGGTGGGTAAGAGTGAGAGATACTGGGAAATATAACTGGTGGGTGAGAGTGTGAGACACTGGGACAGTGCACTGGTGGGTGAGGGTGAGAGACACTGGGACAGTGCACTGGTGGGTGAGGGTGAGAGGCACTGGGACAGTGCACTGGTGGGCGAGTGTGAGACACACTGGTACAGTGCACTGGTGGGGGAGAGTGAGACACACTGGGACAGTGCACTGGTGGGTGAGAGTGTGAGACACACTGGTACAGTGCACTGGTGGGTGAGAGTGAGACACACTGGGACAGTGCACTGGTGGGTGAGAGTGAGAGACACTGGGACAGTGCACCGGTGGGTGAGAGTGAGAGACACTGGGACAGTGCACTGGTGGGTGAGAGTGAGAGACAATGGGACAATGCACTGGTGGGTGAGAGTGTGAGGCACTGGGACAGTGTACTGGTGGGTGAGAGTGAGAGACACTGGTACAGTGCACTGGAGGGTGAGAGTGAGAGACACTGGGGCAGTGTACTGGTGGGTGAGAGTGAGAGACACTGGGACAGTGAACTGGTGGGTGAGAGTGAGAGACACTGGGACAGTGCACTGGTAGGTGAGAGTGAGAGACACTGGGACGGTGCACTGGTGGGTGAGAGTGAGAGACACTGGGACGGTACACTGGTGGGTGAGAGTGTGAGAGACACTGGGACAGTGCACTGGTGGGTGAGAGTGAGAGACACTGGGACAGTGCACTGGTGGGTGAGAGTGAGAGACACTGGGACAGTGCACTGGTGGGTGAGGGTGAGAGACACTGGGAGAGTGCACTGGTGGGTGAGAGTGTGAGGGACTGGGACAGTGTACTGGTGGGTGAGAGTGAGAGACACTGGTACAGTGCACTGGTGGGTGAGAGTGAGACACACTGGGACAGTGCACTGGTGGGTGAGAGTGAGAGACACTGGGACAGTGCACTGGTGGGTGAGAGTGTGAGACACAAGAACAGTGCACTGGTGGGTGAGAGTGTGAGACACTGGGACGGTGCACTGGTGGTTGAGAGTGAGAGACACTGGGACGGTGCACTGGTGGGTGAGAGTGAGAGACACTGGGACAGTGCACTGGTGGGTGAGAGTGAGAGACACTGGGATGGTGCACTGCTGGGTGAGAGTCTGAGACACTGGGACAGTGCACTGGTGGGTGAGAGTAGGAGACACTGGGACAGTGCACTGGTGGGTGAGAGTGAGACACACTGGGACAGTGCACTGGTGGGTGAGAGTGAGACACACTGGGACAGTGCACAGTTGGGTGAGAGTGAGAGACACTGGGACAGTGCACTGGTGGGTGAAAGTCTAAGACACTGGGACAGTGCACTGGTGGGTGAGAGTGAGAGACACTGGGACAGTGCACTGGAGGGTGAGAGTGAGAGAGACTGGTACAGTGTACTGGTGGGTGAGAGTGAGAGACACTGGGACAGTGCACTGGTGGGTGAGAGTAGGAGACACTGGGACAGTGCACTGGTGGGTGAGAGTGAGACACACTGGGACAGTGCACTGGTGGGTGAGAGTGAGACACACTGGGACAGTGCACAGTTGGGTGAGAGTGAGAGACACTGGGACAGTGCACTGGTGGGTGAGAGTGAGAGACACTGGGACAGTGCACTGGTGGGTGAGAGTGAGAGACACTGGGAAAGTGCACTGGTGGGTGAGAGTGAGAGACACTGGGACAGTGCACTGGTGGGTGAGAGTGAGAGACACTGGGACAGTGCACTGGTGGGTGAGAGTGTGAGACACTGGGACAGTGCACTGGTGGGTGAGAGTGAGAGACACTGGGACAGTGCACTGGTGGGTGAGAGTGAGAGACACTGGGACAGTGCACTGGTGGGTGAGAGTGTGAGACACTGGGACAGTGCACTGGTGGGTGAGAGTGAGAGACACTGGGACAGTGCACTGGTGGGTGAGAGTGAGAGACACTGGGACAGTGCACTTGTGGGTGAGAGTGTGAGAGACACTGGGACAGTGCACTGGTGTGTGAGGGTGAGAGACACTGGGACAGTGCACTGGTGGGTGAGGGCGAGAGACACTGGGACAGCGCATTGGTGGGTAAGAGTGAGAGATACTGGGAAATATAACTGGTGGGTGAGAGTGAGAGACACTGGGACAGTGCACTGGTGGGTGAGAGTGAGAGACACTGGGACAGTGCACTGGTGGGTGAGGGTGAGAGACACTGGGACAGTGCACTGGTGGGTGAGGGTGAGAGGCACTGGGACAGTGCACTGGTGGGCGAGTGTGAGACACACTGGTACAGTGCACTGGTGGGGGAGAGTGAGACACACTGGGACAGTGCACTGGTGGGTGAGAGTGTGAGACACACTGGTACAGTGCACTGGTGGGTGAGAGTGAGACACACTGGGACAGTGCACTGGTGGGTGAGAGTGAGGCACTGGGACAATGCACTGGTGGGTGAGAGTGTGAGACACTGGGACAGTGCACTGGTGGGTGAGAGTGTGAGACACTGGGACAGTGCGCTGGTGGGTGAGAGTGTGAGACACTGGGACAGTGCGCTGGTGGGTGAGAGTGAGAGACACTGGGACAAAGCACTGGTGGGTGAGAGTGAGAGATACTGGGAAAGTGCACTGGTGGGTGAGAGTGAGAGACACTGGGATAGTGCACTGGTGGGTGAGAGTGAGAGACACTGGGGTAGTGCACTGGTGGGTGAGGGTGAGAGACACTGGAACAGTGCACTGGTGGCTGAGAGTGAGAGACACTGGGAGAGTGCACTGGTGGGCGAAAGTGAGACACACTGGGACAGTGCAGTGGTGGGTGAGAGTGAGAGACACTGGGATAGTGCACTGGTGGGTGAGAGTGAGAAACACTGGGACAGTGCACTGGAGGGTGAGAGTGTGAGACATTGGGACAGTGCACTGGTAGGTGGGAGTGAGAGACACTGGGACATAGCACTGTTGGGTGAGAGTGAGAGACACTGGGACAGTGCACTGGTGGGTGAGAGTGAGAGACACAGGGACAGTGCACTGGTGGGTGAGACTGAGAGACACTGGGGCAGTGCACTGGTGGGTGAGAGTGAGAGACACTGGGAGAGCACACTGCTGGGTAAGAGTGTGAGACACTGGGACAGTGCACTGGTGTGTGAGAGTGAGAGACACTCGGACAGTGCACTGGTGGGAGAGAGTGAGAGACACTGGGACAGTGCACTGGTGGGTGAGAGTGATACACTGGTACAGTGCACTGTTGGGTGAGAGTGAGAGACTCTGGGACAGTGCACTGGTGGGTGAGAGTGAGAGACACTGGGACAGTGCACTGGTGGGTGAGAGTGAGAGACACTGGGACAGTGCACTGGTGGGTGAGGGTGAGAGACACAGGGACAGTGCACTGGTGGGTGAGAGTGAGAGACACTGGGACAGTGCACTGGTCGTTGAGAGTGAGAGACACTAGGACAGTGCACTGGTGGGTGAAAGTCTAAGACACTGGGACAGTGCACTGGTGGGTGAGAGTGAGAGACACTGGGACAGTGCACTGGAGGGTGAGAGTGAGAGAGACTGGTACAGTGTACTGGTGGGTGAGAGTGAGAGACACTGGGACAGTGAACTGGTGGGTGAGAGTGAGATACACTGGGACAGTGCACTGGAGGGTGAGAGTGAGAGACACTGGGACAGTGTACTGGTGGGTGAGAGTGAGAGACACTGGGACACTGAACTGGTGGGTGAGAGTGAGAGACACTGGGACAGTGCACTGGTAGGTGAGAGTGAGAGACACTGGGACGGTGCACTGGTGGGTGAGAGTGAGAGACACTGGAACGGTGCACTGGTAGGTGAGAGTGTGAGAGACACTGGGACAGTGCACTGGTGGGTGAGAGTGAGAGACACTGGGACAGTGCACTGGTGGGTGAGAGTGAGAGACACTGGGACAGTGCACTGGTGGGTGAGGGTGAGAGACACTGGGACAGTGCACTGGTGGGTGAGAGTGTGAGACACTGGGACAGTGCACTGGAGGGTTAGAGTGAGAGACACTGGGACAGTGCACTGGTGGGTGAGAGTGTGAGAGACACTGGGACAGTGCACAGGTGGGTAAGAGTGAGAGACACTGGGACAGTGCACTCGTGGGTGAGAGTGTGAGACACTGGAACAGTGCACTGGTGGGTGAGAGTGTGAGACACTGGGACAGTGTACTGGTGGGTGAGAGTGAGAGACACTGGTACAGTGCACTGGTGGATGAGAGTGAGACACACTGGGACAGTGCACTGGTGGGTGAGAGTGAGAGACACTGGGACAGTGCACTGGTGGATGAGAGTGTGAGACACAAAACAGTGCACTGGTGGGTGAGAGTGTGAGACACTGGGACAGTGCACTGGTGGGTGGGAGTGAGAGACACTGGGACGGTGCACTGGTGGGTGAGAGTGAGAGACACTGGGACAGTGCACTGGTGGGTGAGAGTGAGAGACAATGGGACAATGCACTGGTGGGTGAGAGTGTGAGGCACTGGGACAGTGTACTGGTGGGTGAGAGTGAGAGACACTGGTACAGTGCACTGGAGGGTGAGAGTGAGAGACACTGGGGCAGTGTACTGGTGGGTGAGAGTGAGAGGCACTGGGACAGTGCACTGGTGGGCGAGTGTGAGACACACTGGTACAGTGCACTGGTGGGGGAGAGTGAGACACACTGGGACAGTGCACTGGTGGGTGAGGGTGAGAGACACTGGGACAGTGCACTGGTGGGTGAGGGTGAGAGGCACTGGGACAGTGCACTGGTGGGCGAGTGTGAGACACACTGGTACAGTGCACTGGTGGGGGAGAGTGAGACACACTGGGACAGTGCACTGGTGGGTGAGAGTGTGAGACACACTGGTACAGTGCACTGGTGGGTGAGAGTGAGACACACTGGGACAGTGCACTGGTGGGTGAGAGTGAGAGACACTGGGACAGTGCACCGGTGGGTGAGAGTGAGAGACACTGGGACAGTGCACTGGTGGGTGAGAGTGAGAGACAATGGGACAATGCACTGGTGGGTGAGAGTGTGAGGCACTGGGACAGTGTACTGGTGGGTGAGAGTGAGAGACACTGGTACAGTGCACTGGAGGGTGAGAGTGAGAGACACTGGGGCAGTGTACTGGTGGGTGAGAGTGAGAGACACTGGGACAGTGAACTGGTGGGTGAGAGTGAGAGACACTGGGACAGTGCACTGGTAGGTGAGAGTGAGAGACACTGGGACGGTGCACTGGTGGGTGAGAGTGAGAGACACTGGGACGGTACACTGGTGGGTGAGAGTGTGAGAGACACTGGGACAGTGCACTGGTGGGTGAGAGTGAGAGACACTGGGACAGTGCACTGGTGGGTGAGAGTGAGAGACACTGGGACAGTGCACTGGTGGGTGAGGGTGAGAGACACTGGGAGAGTGCACTGGTGGGTGAGAGTGTGAGGGACTGGGACAGTGTACTGGTGGGTGAGAGTGAGAGACACTGGTACAGTGCACTGGTGGGTGAGAGTGAGACACACTGGGACAGTGCACTGGTGGGTGAGAGTGAGAGACACTGGGACAGTGCACTGGTGGGTGAGAGTGTGAGACACAAGAACAGTGCACTGGTGGGTGAGAGTGTGAGACACTGGGACGGTGCACTGGTGGTTGAGAGTGAGAGACACTGGGACGGTGCACTGGTGGGTGAGAGTGAGAGACACTGGGACAGTGCACTGGTGGGTGAGAGTGAGAGACACTGGGATGGTGCACTGCTGGGTGAGAGTCTGAGACACTGGGACAGTGCACTGGTGGGTGAGAGTAGGAGACACTGGGACAGTGCACTGGTGGGTGAGAGTGAGACACACTGGGACAGTGCACTGGTGGGTGAGAGTGAGACACACTGGGACAGTGCACAGTTGGGTGAGAGTGAGAGACACTGGGACAGTGCACTGGTGGGTGAGAGTGAGAGACACTGGGACAGTGCACTGGTGGGTGAGAGTGAGAGACACTGGGAAAGTGCACTGGTGGGTGAGAGTGAGAGACACTGGGACAGTGCACTGGTGGGTGAGAGTGAGAGACACTGGGACAGTGCACTGGTGGGTGAGAGTGTGAGACACTGGGACAGTGCACTGGTGGGTGAGAGTGAGAGACACTGGGACAGTGCACTGGTGGGTGAGAGTGAGAGACACTGGGACAGTGCACTTGTGGGTGAGAGTGTGAGAGACACTGGGACAGTGCACTGGTGGGTGAGGGTGAGAGACACTGGGACAGTGCACTGGTGGGTGAGGGCGAGAGACACTGGGACAGCGCATTGGTGGGTAAGAGTGAGAGATACTGGGAAATATAACTGGTGGGTGAGAGTGAGAGACACTGGGACAGTGCACTGGTGGGTGAGAGTGAGAGACACTGGGACAGTGCACTGGTGGGTGAGGGTGAGAGACACTGGGACAGTGCACTGGTGGGTGAGGGTGAGAGGCACTGGGACAGTGCACTGGTGGGCGAGTGTGAGACACACTGGTACAGTGCACTGGTGGGGGAGAGTGAGACACACTGGGACAGTGCACTGGTGGGTGAGAGTGTGAGACACACTGGTACAGTGCACTGGTGGGTGAGAGTGAGACACACTGGGACAGTGCACTGGTGGGTGAGAGTGAGGCACTGGGACAATGCACTGGTGGGTGAGAGTGTGAGACACTGGGACAGTGCACTGGTGGGTGAGAGTGTGAGACACTGGGACAGTGCGCTGGTGGGTGAGAGTGTGAGACACTGGGATAGTGCGCTGGTGGGTGAGAGTGAGAGACACTGGGGTAGTGCACTGGTGGGTGAGGGTGAGAGACACTGGAACAGTGCACTGGTGGCTGAGAGTGAGAGACACTGGGAGAGTGCACTGGTGGGCGAAAGTGAGACACACTGGGACAGTGCAGTGGTGGGTGAGAGTGAGAGACACTGGGATAGTGCACTGGTGGGTGAGAGTGAGAAACACTGGGACAGTGCACTGGAGGGTGAGAGTGTGAGACATTGGGACAGTGCACTGGTAGGTGGGAGTGAGAGACACTGGGACATAGCACTGTTGGGTGAGAGTGAGAGACACTGGGACAGTGCACTGGTGGGTGAGAGTGAGAGACACAGGGACAGTGCACTGGTGGGTGAGACTGAGAGACACTGGGGCAGTGCACTGGTGGGTGAGAGTGAGAGACACTGGGAGAGCACACTGCTGGGTAAGAGTGTGAGACACTGGGACAGTGCACTGGTGTGTGAGAGTGAGAGACACTCGGACAGTGCACTGGTGGGAGAGAGTGAGAGACACTGGGACAGTGCACTGGTGGGTGAGAGTGATACACTGGTACAGTGCACTGTTGGGTGAGAGTGAGAGACTCTGGGACAGTGCACTGGTGGGTGAGAGTGAGAGACACTGGGACAGTGCACTGGTGGGTGAGAGTGAGAGACACTGGGACAGTGCACTGGTGGGTGAGGGTGAGAGACACAGGGACAGTGCACTGGTGGGTGAGAGTGAGAGACACTGGGACAGTGCACTGGTCGTTGAGAGTGAGAGACACTAGGACAGTGCACTGGTGGGTGAAAGTCTAAGACACTGGGACAGTGCACTGGTGGGTGAGAGTGAGAGACACTGGGACAGTGCACTGGAGGGTGAGAGTGAGAGAGACTGGTACAGTGTACTGGTGGGTGAGAGTGAGAGACACTGGGACAGTGAACTGGTGGGTGAGAGTGAGATACACTGGGACAGTGCACTGGAGGGTGAGAGTGAGAGACACTGGGACAGTGTACTGGTGGGTGAGAGTGAGAGACACTGGGACACTGAACTGGTGGGTGAGAGTGAGAGACACTGGGACAGTGCACTGGTAGGTGAGAGTGAGAGACACTGGGACGGTGCACTGGTGGGTGAGAGTGAGAGACACTGGAACGGTGCACTGGTAGGTGAGAGTGTGAGAGACACTGGGACAGTGCACTGGTGGGTGAGAGTGAGAGACACTGGGACAGTGCACTGGTGGGTGAGAGTGAGAGACACTGGGACAGTGCACTGGTGGGTGAGGGTGAGAGACACTGGGACAGTGCACTGGTGGGTGAGAGTGTGAGACACTGGGACAGTGCACTGGAGGGTTAGAGTGAGAGACACTGGGACAGTGCACTGGTGGGTGAGAGTGTGAGAGACACTGGGACAGTGCACAGGTGGGTAAGAGTGAGAGACACTGGGACAGTGCACTCGTGGGTGAGAGTGTGAGACACTGGAACAGTGCACTGGTGGGTGAGAGTGTGAGACACTGGGACAGTGTACTGGTGGGTGAGAGTGAGAGACACTGGTACAGTGCACTGGTGGATGAGAGTGAGACACACTGGGACAGTGCACTGGTGGGTGAGAGTGAGAGACACTGGGACAGTGCACTGGTGGATGAGAGTGTGAGACACAAAACAGTGCACTGGTGGGTGAGAGTGTGAGACACTGGGACAGTGCACTGGTGGGTGGGAGTGAGAGACACTGGGACGGTGCACTGGTGGGTGAGAGTGAGAGACACTGGGACAGTGCACTGGTGGGTGAGAGTGAGAGACACTGGGACGGTGCACTGGTGGCTGAGAGTGAGAGACACTGGGACAGTGCACTGGTGGGTGAGAGTGAGAGACACTGGGACAGTGCACTGGTGGGTGAGAGTGAGAGACAATGGGACAATGCACTGGTGGGTGAGAGTGAGGGACACTGGGACAGTGCACTGGTGGGTGAGAGTCTGAGACACTGGGACAGTGCACTGGTGGGTGAGAGTATGAGACACTGGGACAGTGCACAGCTGGGTGAGAGTGAGACACACTGGGACAGTGTACTGGTGGGTGAGAGTGAGACACACTGGGACAGTGCACTGTTGGATGAGAGTGAGAGACACTGGGACAGTGCACTGGTGGGTGAGAGTGAGAGACACTGGGACAGTGCACTGGTGGGTGAGAGTGAGAGACACTGGGACAGTGCACTGGTGGGTGAGAGTGAGAGACACTGGGACAGTGCACTGGTGGGTGAGAGTGAGAGACACTGGGACAGTGCACTGGTGGGTGAGAGTGAGACACTGGGACAGTGCACTGGTGGGTGAGAGTGAGAGACACTGGGGCAGTGCACTTGTGGGTCAGAGTGGGAGAGACACTGGGACAGTGCACTGGTGGGTGAGGGCGAGAGACACTGGGACAGTGCACTGGTGGGTGAGAGTGAGAGATACTGGGAAATATAACTGGTGGTTGAGAGTGAGAGACACTGGGACAGTGCACTGGTGGGTGAGAGTGAGAGACACTGGGACAGTGCACTGGTGGGTGAGAATGAGAGACATTGACAGTGCACTGGTTGGTGAGAGTGAGAGACTCTGGGACAGTGCACTGGTGGGTGAGAGTGTGAGACACTGAGACAATGCACTGGTGAGTGAGAGTGAGAGACACTGGGACAGTGCAGTGGTGGGTGAGGGTGAGAGACACTGGGAAAGTGAACTGGTGGGTGAGGGTGAGAGACACTGGGCTGGGCACTGGTGGGCGAGTGTGAGACACACTGGTACAGTGCACTGGTGGGGGAGAGTGAGACACACTGGGACAGTGCACTGGTGGGTGAGAGTGAGACACTGGGACAATGCACTGGTGGGTGAGAGTGTGAGACACTGGGACAGTGCACTGGTGGGTGAGAGTGTGAGACACTGGGACAGTGCGCTGGTGGGTGAGAGTGTGAAACACTGGGACAGTGCACTGGTGGGTGAGAGTGAGAGACACTGGGACAATGCACTGGTGGGTGAGAGTGAGAGATACTGGGACAGTGCACTGGTGGGTGAGAGTGAGAGACACTGGGACAGTGCACTGGTGGGTGAGATTGAGACACACTGGGACAGTGCACTGGTGGGTGATAGTGAGAGACACTGGGGTAGTGCACTGGTGGGTGAGGGTGAGAGACACTGGAACAGTTCACTGGTGGTTGAGAGTGTGAGACACTGGGAGAGTGCACTGGTGGGTGAGAGTGAGACACACTGGGACAGTGCACTGGTGGGTGAGAGTGAGACACACTGGGACAGTGCACTGGTGGTCGAGGGTGAGAGACACTGGTACAGTGCACTGGTGGGCGAGGGTGAGAGACACTGGTACAGTGCACTGGTGGGCGAGAGTGAGAGACACTGGGACAGTGCACTGGTGGGTGAGAGTGAGAGACACTGGGACAGTGCACTGGTGGGTGAGAGTGAGAGACACTGGGACAGTGCACTGGTGGGTGAGGGTGAGAGACACTGGTACAGTGCACTGGTGGGTGAGAGTGAGAGATACAGGGACAGTGCACTGGTGGATGAGAGTGAGAGACACTGGGACAGTACACTGGTGGGTGAGAGTGAGAGACACTGGGACAGTACACTGGTGGGTGAGAGTGAGAGACACTGGGACAGTGCACTGGTGGGTGAGAGTGAGAGACACTGGGACAATGCACTGGTGGGTGAGAGTGTGAGACACTGGTACAGTGCACTGGTGGGTAAGAGTGAGAGACACTGGGACAGTGCACTGGTGAGTGAGAGTGAGAGACACTGGGACAGAGCACTGTTGGGTGAGAGTCTGAGACACTGGGACAGTGCACTAGTGGGTGAGAGTGAGAGACACTGGGACAGTGCACTGGTGGGTGAGAGTGAGAGACACTGGGACAATGCACTGGTGGGTGAGAGTGTGAGACACTGGTACAGTGCACTGGTGGGTGAGAGTGAGAGACACTGGGACAGTGCACTGGTGAGTGAGAGTGAGAGACACTGGGACAGAGCACTGTTGGGTGAGAGTCTGAGACACTGGGACAGTGCACTAGTGGGTGAGAGTGAGAGACACTGGGACAGTGCACTGGTGGGTGAGAGTGTGAGATACAGGGACAGTGCACTTGTGGGTGAGAGTGAGAGACACTGGGACAGTACACTGGCGGGTGAGAGTGAGAGACACTGGGACAGTGCACTGGTGGGTGAGAGTGAGAGACACTGGGACAATGCACTGGTGGGTGAGAGTGAGAGACACTGGGACAGAGCACTGGTGGGTGAGAGTCTGAGACACTGGGACAGTGCACTAGTGGGTGAGAGTGAGAGACACTGGGACAGTGCACTGGTGGGTGAGAGTGTGAGACACTGGTACAGTGCACTGGTGGGTGAGAGTGTGATATACTGGGACAGTGCAGTGGTGGGTGAGAGTGAGAGACACTGGGACAGTGCACTGGTGGGTGAGAGTGTGAGACACTGGGACAGTGCGCTGGTGGGTGAGAGTGAGAGGCACTGCGACAGTGCGCTGTTGGGTGAGAGTGAGAGACACTGGGACAGTGCACTGGTGGGTAAGCGTGTGAGACACTGGGACATTGCACTGCTGGGTGAGAGTGAGCGGCACTGGGACAGTGCACTGGTGGGTGAGAGTGAGAGACACTGGGACAGTGCACTGGTGGGTGAGAGTGAGAAACACTGGGACAGTGCACTGGTGGGTGAGAGTGAGAGACACTGGGACAGAGCACTGGTGGGTGAGACTGAGAGACACTGGGACAGTGCACTGGTGGGTGAGAGTGAGAGACACTGGGACAGTGCACTGGTGGGTGAGATTGAGACACACTGGGACAGTGCACTGGTGGGTGATAGTGAGAGACACTGGGGTAGTGCACTGGTGGGTGAGGGTGAGAGACACTGGAACAGTTCACTGGTGGTTGAGAGTGTGAGACACTGGGACAGTGCACTGGTGGGTGAGAGTGAGACACACTGGGACAGTGCACTGGTGGGTGAGAGTGAGACACACTGGGACAGTGCACTGGTGGTCGAGGGTGAGAGACACTGGTACAGTGCACTGGTGGGCGAGGGTGAGAGACACTGGTACAGTGCACTGGTGGGCGAGAGTGAGAGACACTGGGACAGTGCACTGGTGGGTGAGAGTGAGAGACACTGGGACAGTGCACTGGTGGGTGAGAGTGAGAGACACTGGGACAGTGCACTGGTGGGTGAGGGTGAGAGACACTGGTACAGTGCACTGGTGGGTGAGAGTGAGAGATACAGGGACAGTGCACTGGTGGATGAGAGTGAGAGACACTGGGACAGTACACTGGTGGGTGAGAGTGAGAGACACTGCGACAGTACACTGGTGGGTGAGAGTGAGAGACACTGGGACAGTGCACTGGTGGGTGAGAGTGAGAGACACTGGGACAATGCACTGGTGGGTGAGAGTGTGAGACACTGGTACAGTGCACTGGTGGGTGAGAGTGAGAGACACTGGGACAGTGCACTGGTGAGTGAGAGTGAGAGACACTGGGACAGAGCACTGTTGGGTGAGAGTCTGAGACACTGGGACAGTGCACTAGTGGGTGAGAGTGAGAGACACTGGGACAGTGCACTGGTGGGTGAGAGTGTGAGATACAGGGACAGTGCACTTGTGGGTGAGAGTGAGAGACACTGGGACAGTACACTGGCGGGTGAGAGTGAGAGACACTGGGACAGTGCACTGGTGGGTGAGAGTGAGAGACACTGGGACAATGCACTGGTGGGTGAGAGTGAGAGACACTGGGACAGAGCACTGGTGGGTGAGAGTCTGAGACACTGGGACAGTGCACTGGTGGGTGAGAGTGAGAGACACTGGGACAGTGCACTGGTGGGTGAGAGTGTGAGACACTGGTACAGTGCACTGGTGGGTGAGAGTGTGAGATACTGGGACAGTGCAGTGGTGGGTGAGAGTGAGAGACACTGGGACAGTGCACTGGTGGGTGTGAGTGTGAGACACTGGGACAGTGCGCTGGTGGGTGAGAGTGAGAGGCACTGGGACAGTGCGCTGTTGGGTGAGAGTGAGAGACACTGGGACAGTGCACTGGTGGGTAAGCGTGTGAGACACTGGGACAGTGCACTGCTGGGTGAGAGTGAGCGGCACTGGGACAGTGCACTGGTGGGTGAGAGTGAGAGACACTGGGACAGTGCACTGGTGGGTGAGAGTGAGAAACACTGGGACAGTGCACTGGTGGGTGAGAGTGAGAGACACTGGGACAGAGCACTGGTGGGTGAGACTGAGAGACACTGGGACAGTGCACTGGTGGGTGAGAGTGTGAGACACTGGGACAGTGCACTGGGGGGTGAGAGTGTGAGGCACTGAGACAGTGCACTGGTGGGTGTGAGTGAGACACACTGGGACAGTGCACTGGTGGGTGAGAGTGAGAGACACTGGGACAGTGCACTGGTGGGTGAGAGTGAGAGACACTGGGACAGTTCACTGGTGGGTGAAATTGAGAGACACTGGGACAGTGCACTGGTGGGTGAGAGTGAGAGACACTGTTACGGTGCACTGGTGGGTGAGAGTGAGAGACACTGGTACGGTGCACTGGTGGGTGAGAGTGAGAGACACTGGGACAGTGCACTGGTGGGTGAGAGTGAGAGACACTGGGACAGTGCACTGGTGGGTGAGAGTGAGAGACACTGGGACAGAGCATTGGTGGGTGAGAGTCTGAGACACTGGGACAGTGCACTGGTGGGTGAGAGTGAGAGACACTGGGACAGTGCACTGGTGGGTGAGAGTGTGAGACACTGGTACAGTGCACTGGTGGGTGAATGTGTGATACACTGGGACAGTGCACTGGTGGGTGAGAGTGAGAGACTCATGGACAGTGCACTGATGGGTGAGAGTGTGAGACACTGGGACAGTGCACTGGTGGGTGAGAGTGAGAGACACTGGGACAGTGCACTGGTGGGTGAGAGTGAGAGACACTGGGACAGTGCACTGGTGGGCGAGAGTGAGAGACACTGGGAAAGTGCACTGGTGGGTGAGAGTGAGACACACAGGTACAGTGCACTGGTGGGTGAGGGTGAGACACACTGGGACAGTGCACTGGTGGGTGAGAGGGAGAGACACTGGTTCAGTGCACTGGTGGGTGAGAGTGAGAGACACTGGGACAGTGCCCTGGTGGGTGAGAGTGAGAGACACTGGGACAGTGCACTGGTGGGTGAGAGTGAGAGACACTGGGTCAGTGCACTGGTGGGTGAGAGAGAGGGACTCTGGGACAGTGCACTGGTGGGTGAGAGTGAGACACACTGGGACAGTGCACTGGTGGGTGAGAGGGTGACACACTGGGACAGTGCACTGGTGGGTGAGCGGGAGACACACTGGGACAGTGCACTGGTGGGTGAGAGAGAGAGACACTGGGACAGTGCACTGGTGGCTGGGGGTGAGAGACACTGGGAGGGTGCACTGGTGGGTGAACGTGAGAGACACTGGGGCGGTGCACTGGTGGGTGAGAGTGAGAGACACTGGGACGGTGCACTGGTGGGTGAGAGTGAGAGACACTGGGACGGTGCACTGGTGGGTGAGAGTGAGAGACACTGGGACGGTGCACTGGTGGGTGAGAGTGAGAGACACTGGGACAGAGCACTGGTGGGTGAGAGTGTGAGACACTGGGACAGTGCACTGGTGGGTGAGAGTGAGAGACACTGGGACAGTGCACTGGTGGGTGAGAGTGTGAGACACTGGGACAGTGCACTGGTGGGTGAGAGTGAGAGACACTGGGACAGTGCACTGGTGGGTGAGAGTGTGAGACACTGGGACAGTGCACTGGTGGGTGAGAGTGAGAGACACTGGGACAGTGCACTGGTGGGTGAGGGTGAGAGACACTGGGACAGTGCACTGGTGGGTGTTAGTGAGAGATACTGGGACAGTGCACTGATGGTTGAGAGTGAGAGACACTGGGACAGTGCACTGGTGGATGAGAGTGTGAGACACTGGGACAGTGCACTGGTGGGTGAGAGTGAGAGACACTGGGACAATGCACTGGTGGGTGGGAGTGAGAGACACTGGGACAGTGCACTGGTGGGTGAGCGTGAGAGACACTGGGACAGTGCACTGGTGGGTGAGAGTGAGAGACACTGGGACAGTGCACTGGTGGGTGAGAGTGTGAGACACTGGGACAGTACACTGGTGGGTGAGAGTGAGAGACACTGGGACAGTGCACTGGTGGGTGAGAGTGAGAGACACTGGGACAATGCACTGGTGGGTGAGAGTGTGAGACACTGGTACAGTGCACTGGTGGGTGAGAGTGAGAGACACTGGGACAGTGCACTGGTGGGTGAGAGTGAGAGACACTGGGACAGAGCACTGTTGGGTGAGAGTCTGAGACACTGGGACAGTGCACTAGTGGGTGAGAGTGAGAGACACTGGGACAGTGCACTGGTGGGTGAGAGTGTGAGATACAGGGACAGTGCACTTGTGGGTGAGAGTGAGAGACACTGGGACAGAGCACTGGTGGGTGAGAGTCTGAGACACTGGGACAGTGCACTGGTGGGTGAGAGTGAGAGACACTGGGACAGTGCACTGGTGGGTGAGAGTGTGAGACACTGGTACAGTGCACTGGTGGGTGAGAGTGTGAGATACTGGGACAGTGCAGTGGTGGGTGAGAGTGAGAGACACTGGGACAGTGCACTGGTGGGTGAGAGTGTGAGACACTGGGACAGTGCGCTGGTGGGTGAGAGTGAGAGACACTGGGACAGTGCGCTGGTGGGTGAGAGTGAGAGACACTGGGACAGTGCACTGGTGGGTAAGCGTGTGAGACACTGGGACAGTGCACTGCTGGGTGAGAGTGAGAGGCACTGGGACAGTGCACTGGTGGGTGAGAGTGAGAGACACTGGGACAGTGCACTGGTGGGTGAGAGTGAGAGACACTGGGACAGTGCACTGGTGGGTGAGAGTGAGAGACACTGGGACAGAGCACTGGTGGGTGAGACTGAGAGACACTGGGACAGTGCACTGGTGGGTGAGAGTGTGAGACACTGGGACAGTGCACTGGGGGTGAGAGTGTGAGGCACTGAGACAGTGCACTGGTGGGTGTGAGTGAGACACACTGGGACAGTGCACTGGTGGGTGAGAGTGAGAGACACTGGGACAGTGCACTGGTGGGTGAGAGTGAGAGACACTGGGACAGTGCACTGGTGGGTGAGAGTGAGAGACACTGGGACAGTTCACTGGTGGGTGAAATTGAGAGACACTGGGACAGTGCACTGGTGGGTGAGAGTGAGAGAGACTGGGACAGAGCATTGGTGGGTGAGAGTCTGAGACACTGGGACAGTGCACTGGTGGGTGAGAGTGAGAGACACTGGGACAGAGCATTGGTGGGTGAGAGTCTGAGACACTGGGACAGTGCACTGGTGGGTGAGAGTGAGAGACACTGGGACAGTGCACTGGTGGGTGAGAGTGTGAGACACTGGTACAGTGCACTGGTGGGTGAGTGTGTGATACACTGGGACAGTGCACTGGTGGGTGAGAGTGAGAGACACATGGACAGTGCTCTGATGGGTGAGAGTGTGAGACACTGGGACAGTGCACTGGTGGGTGAGAGTGAGTGACACTGGGACAGTGCACTGGTGGGTGAGAGTGAGAGACACTGGGACAGTGCACTGGTGGGCGAGAGTGAGAGACACTGGGAAAGTGCACTGGTGGGTGAGAGTGAGACACACAGGTACAGTGCACTGGTGGGTGAGGGTGAGACACACTGGGACAGTGCACTGGTGGGTGAGAGGGAGAGACACTGGTTCAGTGCACTGGTGGGTGAGAGTGAGAGACACTGGGACAGTGCCCTGGTGGGTGAGAGTGAGAGACACTGGGACAGTGCACTGGTGGGTGAGAGTGAGAGACACTGGGACAGTGCACTGGTGGGTGAGAGAGAGAGACTCTGGGACAGTGCACTGGTGGCTGATAGTGAGACACACTGGGACAGTGCACTGGTGGGTGAGAGGGTGACACACTGGGACAGTGCACTGGTGGGTGAGCGAGAGACACACTGGGACAGTGCACTGGTGGGTGGGGGTGAGAGACACTGGGAGGGTGCACTGGTGGGTGAACGTGAGAGACACTGGGGCGGTGCACTGGTGGGTGAGAGTGAGAGACACTGGGACGGTGCACTGGTGGGTGAGAGTGAGAGACACTGGGACGGTGCACTGGTGGGTGAGAGTGAGAGACACTGGGACGGTGCACTGGTGGGTGAGAGTGAGAGACACTGGGACAGAGCACTGGTGGGTGAGAGTGTGAGACACTGGGACAGTGCACTGGTGGGTGAGAGTGAGAGACACTGGGACAGTGCACTGGTGGGTGAGAGTGTGAGACACTGGGACAGTGCACTGGTGGGTGAGAGTGAGAGACACTGGGACAGTGCACTGCTGGGTGAGAGTGTGAGACACTGGGACAGTGCACTGGTGGGTGAGAGTGAGAGACACTGGGACAGTGCACTGGTGGGTGAGGGTGAGAGACACTGGGACAGTGCACTGGTGGGTGTTAGTGAGAGATACTGGGACAGTGCACTGATGGTTGAGAGTGAGAGACACTGGGACAGTGCACTGGTGGATGAGAGTGTGAGACACTGGGACAGTGCACTGGTGGGTGAGAGTGAGAGACACTGGGACAATGCACTGGTGGGTGGGAGTGAGAGACACTGGGACAGTGCACTGGTGGGTGAGCGTGAGAGACACTGGGACAGTGCACTGGTGGGTGAGAGTGAGAGACACTGGGACAGTGCACTGGTGGGTGAGAGTGTGAGACACTGGGACAGTGCACTGGTGGGTGAGAGTGAGAGACACTGGGACAGTGCACTGGTGGGTGAGAGTGAGAGACACTGGGACAGTGCACTGGTGGGTGAGAGTGTGAGACACTGGGACAGTGCACTGGTGGGCGAGAGTGAGAGACACTGGGACAGTGCACTGGTGGGTGAGAGTGAGAGACACTGGGACAGTGCACTGGTAGGTGAGAGTGTGATACACTGGGACAGTGCTCTGGTGGGTGAGAGTTAGAGACACTGGGACAGTGCAATGGTGGGTGAGAGTGAGAGACACTGGGACAGTGCAATGTTGGCTGAGAGTGTGAGACACTGGGGCAGTGCACTGGTGGGTGAGAGTGAGAGACACTGGGACAGTGCACTGGTGGGTGAGAGTGAGAGACACTGGGACAGTGCACTTGTGGGTGAGAGTGAGAGACACTGGGACAGTTCACTGGTGGGTGAAATTGAGAGACACTGGGACAGTGCACTGGTGGGTGAGAGTGAGAGACACTGGGACAGAGCATTGGTGGGTGAGAGTCTGAGACACTGGGACAGTGCACTGGTGGGTGAGAGTGAGAGACACTGGGACAGAGCATTGGTGGGTGAGAGTCTGAGACACTGGGACAGTGCACTGGTGGGTGAGAGTGAGAGACACTGGGACAGTGCACTGGTGGGTGAGAGTGTGAGACACTGGTACAGTGCACTGGTGGGTGAGTGTGTGATACACTGGGACAGTGCACTGGTGGGTGAGAGTCAGAGACACATGGACAGTGCACTGATGGGTGAGAGTGTGAGACACTGGGACAGTGCACTGGTGGGTGAGAGTGAGAGACACTGGGACAGTGCACTGGTGGGTGAGAGTGAGAGACACTGGGACAGTGCACTGGTGGGCGAGAGTGAGAGACACTGGGAAAGTGCACTGGTGGGTGAGAGTGAGACACACAGGTACAGTGCACTGGTGGGTGAGGGTGAGACACACTGGGACAGTGCACTGGTGGGTGAGAGGGAGAGACACTGGTTCAGTGCACTGGTGGGTGAGAGTGAGAGACACTGGGACAGTGCCCTGGTGGGTGAGAGTGAGAGACACTGGGACAGTGCACTGGTGGGTGAGAGTGAGAGACACTGGGACAGTGCACTGGTGGGTGAGAGAGAGAGACTCTGGGACAGTGCACTGGTGGGTGATAGTGAGACACACTGGGACAGTGCACTGGTGGGTGAGAGGGTGACACACTGGGACAGTGCACTGGTGGGTGAGCGAGAGAGACACTGGGACAGTGCACTGGTGGGTGGGGGTGAGAGACACTGGGAGGGTGCACTGGTGGGTGAACGTGAGAGACACTGGGGCGGTGCACTGGTGGGTGAGAGTGAGAGACACTGGGACGGCGCACTGGTGGGTGAAAGTGAGAGACACTGGGACGGTGCACTGGTGGGTGAGAGTGAGAGACACTGGGACGGTGCACTGGTGGGTGAGAGTGAGAGACACTGGGACAGAGCACTGGTGGGTGAGAGTGTGAGACACTGGGACAGTGCACTGGTGGGTGAGAGTGAGAGACACTGGGACAGTGCACTGGTGGGTGAGAGTGTGAGACACTGGGACAGTGCACTGGTGGGTGAGAGTGAGAGACACTGGGACAGTGCACTGCTGGGTGAGAGTGTGAGACACTGGGACAGTGCACTGGTGGGTGAGAGTGAGAGACACTGGGACAGTGCACTGGTGGGTGAGGGTGAGAGACACTGGGACAGTGCACTGGTGGGTGTTAGTGAGAGATACTGGGACAGTGCACTGATGGTTGAGAGTGAGAGACACTGGGACAGTGCACTGGTGGATGAGAGTGTGAGACACTGGGACAGTGCACTGGTGGGTGAGAGTGAGAGACACTGGGACAATGCACTGGTGGGTGGGAGTGAGAGACACTGGGACAGTGCACTGGTGGGTGAGCGTGAGAGACACTGGGACAGTGCACTGGTGGGTGAGAGTGAGAGACACTGGGACAGTGCACTGGTGGGTGAGAGTGTGAGACACTGGGACAGTGCACTGGTGGGTGAGAGTGAGAGACACTGGGACAGTGCACTGGTGGGTGAGAGTGAGAGACACTGGGACAGTGCACTGGTGGGTGAGAGTGTGAGACACTGGGACAGTGCACTGGTGGGCGAGAGTGAGAGACACTGGGACAGTGCACTGGTGGGTGAGAGTGAGAGACACTGGGACAGTGCACTGGTAGGTGAGAGTGTGATACACTGGGACAGTGCTCTGGTGGGTGAGAGTTAGAGACACTGGGACAGTGCAATGGTGGGTGAGAGTGAGAGACACTGGGACAGTGCAATGGTGGCTGAGAGTGTGAGACACTGGGGCAGTGCACTGGTGGGTGAGAGTGAGAGACACTGGGACAGTGCGCTGGTGGGTGAGAGTGAGAGACACTGGGACAGTGCACTGGTGGGTGAGAGTGTGAGACACTGGGACAGTGCACTGGTGGGTGAGAGTGAGAGACACTGGGACAGTGCACTGGTGGGGGAACGTGAGAGACACTGGGACAGTGCACTGGTGGGTGAGAGTGAGAGACACTGGGACAGAGCACTGGTGGGTGAGAGTGAGAGACACTGGGAGAGTGCACTGGTGGGAGAGAGTGAGAGACACTGGGACAGTGCACTGGTGGGTGAGAGTGAGAGATACTGGGACAGTGCACTGGTGGGTGAGAGTGAGAGACACTGGGACAGTGCGTTGGTGGGTGAGAGTGAGAGACACTGGGACAGTGCACTGGTGGGTGAGAGTGAGAGACACTGGGACGGTGCACTGGTGGGTGAGAGTGAGAGACACTGGGACGGAGCACTGTTGGGTGAGAGTGAGAGACACTGGGACAGAGCACTGGTGGGTGAGAGTGTGAGACACTGGGACAGTGCACTGGTGGGTGAGAGTGAGAGACACTGGGACAGTGCACTGGTGGGTGAGAGTGTGAGACACTGGGACAGTGCACTGGTGGGTGAGAGTGAGAGACACTGGGACAGTGCACTGGTGGGTGAGAGTGTGAGACACTGGGACAGTGCACTGGTGGGTGAGAGTGAGAGACACTGGGACAGTGCACTGGTGGGTGAGGGTGAGAGACACTGGAACAGTGCACTGGTGGGTGTTAGTGAGAGATACTGGGACAGTGCACTGGTGGTTGAGAGTGAGAGACACTGGGACAGTGCACTGATGGATGAGAGTGTGAGACACTGGGACAGTGCACTGGTGGGTGAGAGTGAGAGACACTGGGACAATGCACTGGTGGGTGGGAGTGAGAGACACTGGGACAGTGCACTGGTGGGTGAGCGTGAGAGACACTGGGACAGTGCACTGGTGGGTGAGAGTGAGAGACACTGGGACAGTGCACTGGTGGGTGAGAGTGTGAGACACTGGGACATTGCACTGGTGGGTGAGAGTGAGAGACACTGGGACAGTGCACTGGTGGGTGCGAGTGAGAGACACTGGGACAGTGCACTGGTGGGTGAGAGTGAGAGAAACTGGGAGAGTGCACTGGAGTGTGAGGGTGAGAGACACTGGGACAGTGCACTGGTGGGTGAGAGTGAGAGACACTGGGACAGTGCACTGGTGGGTTTGAGTGAGGTACACTGGGACAGTGCACCGATGGGTGAGAGTGAGAGACACTGGGACAGTGCACTGGTGGGTGAGAGTGAGAGACACTGGGACAGTGCACTGGTGGGTGAGAGTGAGAGACACTGGGACAGTGCACTGGTGGGTGAGGGTGAGAGACACTGGTACAGTGCACTGGTGGGTGAGAGTGAGAGATACAGGGACAGTGCACTGGTGGATGAGAGTGAGAGACACTGGGACATTACACTGGTGGGTGAGAGTGAGAGACACTGGGACAGTACACTGGTGGGTGAGAGTGAGAGACACTGGGACAGTGCACTGGTGGGTGAGAGTGAGAGACACTGGGACAATGCACTGGTGGGTGAGAGTGTGAGACACTGGGACAGTGCACTGGTGGGTGAGAGTGAGAGACACTGGGACAGTGCACTGGTGGGTGAGAGTGAGAGACACTGGGACAGAGCACTGTTGGGTGAGAGTCTGAGACACTGGGACAGTGCACTAGTGGGTGAGAGTGAGAGACACTGGGACAGTGCACTGGTGGGTGAGAGTGTGAGATACAGGGACAGTGCACTTGTGGGTGAGAGTGAGAGACACTGGGACAGTACACTGGTGGGTGAGAGTGAGAGACACTGGGACAGTACACTGGTGGGTGAGAGTGAGAGACACTGGGACAGTGCACTGGTGGGTGAGAGTGAGAGACACTGGGACAATGCACTGGTGGGTGAGAGTGTGAGACACTGGGACAGTGCACTGGTGGGTGAGAGTGAGAGACACTAGGACAGTGCACTGGTGGGTGAGAGTGAGAGACACTGGGACAGAGCACTGGTGGGTGAGAGTCTGAGACACTGGGACAGTGCACTGGTGGGTGAGAGTGAGAGACACTGGGACAGTGCACTGGTGGGTGAGAGTGTGAGACACTGGTACAGTGCACTGGTGGGTGAGAGTGTGAGACACTGGGACAGTACACTGGTGGGTGAGAGTGAGAGACACTGGGACAGTGCACTGGTGGGTGAGAGTGAGAGACACTGGGACAATGCACTGGTGGGTGAGAGTGTGAGACACTGGGACAGTGCACTGGTGGGTGAGAGTGAGAGACACTGGGACAGTGCACTGGTGGGTGAGAGTGAGAGACACTGGGACAGAGCACTGTTGGGTGAGAGTCTGTGACACTGGGACAGTGCACTAGTGGGTGAGAGTGAGAGACACTGGGACAGTGCACTGGTGGGTGAGAGTGTGAGATACAGGGACAGTGCACTTGTGGGTGAGAGTGAGAGACACTGGGACAGTACACTGGTGGGTGAGAGTGAGAGACACTGGGACAGTACACTGGTGGGTGAGAGTGAGAGACACTGGGACAGTGCACTGGTGGGTGAGAGTGAGAGACACTGGGACAATGCACTGGTGGGTGAGAGTGTGAGACACTGGGACAGTGCACTGGTGGGTGAGAGTGAGAGACACTGGGACAGTGCACTGGTGGGTGAGAGTGAGAGACACTGGGACAGAGCACTGGTGGGTGAGAGTCTGAGACACTGGGACAGTGCACTGGTGGGTGAGAGTGAGAGACACTGGGACAGTGCACTGGTGGGTGAGAGTGTGAGACACTGGTACAGTGCACTGGTGGGTGAGAGTGTGAGATACTGGGACAGTGCAGTGGTGGGTGAGAGTGAGAGACACTGGGACAGTGCACTGGTGGGTGAGAGTGTGAGACACTGGGACAGTGCACTGGTGGGTGAGAGTGAGAGACACTGGGACAGTGCGCTGGTGGGTGAGAGTGAGAGAAACTGGGACAGTGCACTGGTGGGTAAGCGTGTGAGACACTGGGACAGTGCACTGCTGGGTGAGAGTGAGAGGCACTGGGACAGTGCACTGGTGGGTGAGAGTGAGAGACACTGGGACAGTGCACTGGTGGGTGAGAGTGAGAGACACTGGGACAGTGCACTGGTGGGTGAGAGTGAGAGACACTGGGACAGAGCACTGGTGGGTGAGACTGCGAGACACTGGGACAGTGCACTGGTGGGTGAGAGTGTGAGACACTGGGACAGTGCACTGGGGGGTGAGAGTGTGAGGCACTGAGACAGTGCACTGGAGGGTGAGAGTGAGATACACTGGGACAGTGCACTGGTGGGTGAGAGTGAGTGACACTGGGACACTGCACTGTTGGGTGAGAGTGAGACACACTGGGACAGTGCACTGGTGGGTGTGAGTGAGACACACTGGGACAGTGCACTGGTGGGTGAGAGTGAGAGACACTGGGACAGTGCACTGGTGGGTGAGAGTGAGAGACACTGGGACAGTGCACTGGTGGGTGAGAGTGAGAGACACTGGGACAGTTCACTGGTGGGTGAAATTGAGAGACACTGGGACAGTGCACTGGTGGGTGAGAGTGAGAGACACTGTTACGGTGCACTGGTGGGTGAGAGTGAGAGACACTGGTACGGTGCACTGGTGGGTGAGAGTGAGAGACACTGGGACAGTGCACTGGTGGGTGAGAGTGAGGGACACTGGGACAGTGCACTGGTGGGTGAGAGTGAGAGACACTGGGACAGAGCATTGGTGGGTGAGAGTCTGAGACACTGGGACAGTGCACTGGTGGGTGAGAGTGAGAGACACTGGGACAGTGCACTGGTGGGTGAGAGTGTGAGACACTGGTACAGTGCACTGGTGGGTGAGTGTGCGATACACTGGGACAGTGCACTGGTGGGTGAGAGTGAGAGACACATGGACAGTGCACTGATGGGTGAGAGTGTGAGACACTGGGACAGTGCACTGGTGGGTGAGAGTGAGATACACTGGGACAGTGCACTGGTGGGTGAGAGTGAGAGACACTGGGACAGTGCACTGGTGGGCGAGAGTGAGAGACACTGGGAAAGTGCACTGGTGGGTGAGAGTGAGACACACAGGTACAGTGCACTGGTGGGTGAGGGTGAGACACACTGGGACAGTGCACTGGTGGGTGAGAGGGAGAGACACTGGTTCAGTGCACTGGTGGGTGAGAGTGAGAGACACTGGGACAGTGCCCTGGTGGGTGAGAGTGAGAGACACTGGGACAGTGCACTGGTGGGTGAGAGTGAGAGACACTGGGACAGTGCACTGGTGGGTGAGAGAGAGAGACTCTGGGACAGTGCACTGGTGGGTGAGAGTGAGACACACTGGGACAGTGCACTGGTGGGTGAGAGGGTGACACACTGGGACAGTGCACTGGTGGGTGAGAGAGAGAGACACTGGGACAGTGCACTGGTGGGTGGGGGTGAGAGACACTGGGAGGGTGCACTGGTGGGTGAACGTGAGAGACACTGGGGCGGTGCACTGGTGGGTGAGAGTGAGAGACACTGGGAAGGTGCACTGGTGGGTGAGAGTGAGAGACACTGGGACGGTGCACTGGTGGGTGAGAGTGAGAGACACTGGGACAGAGCACTGGTGGGTGAGAGTGTGAGACACTGGGACAGTGCACTGGTGGGTGAGAGTGAGAGACACTGGGACAGTGCACTGGTGGGTGAGAGTGTGAGACACTGGGACAGTGCACTGGTGGGTGAGAGTGAGAGACACTGGGACAGTGCACTGGTGGGTGAGAGTGTGAGACACTGGGACAGTGCACTGGTGGGTGAGAGTGAGAGACACTGGGACAGTGCACTGGTGGGTGAGGGTGAGAGACACTGGGACAGTGCACTGGTGGGTGTTAGTGAGAGATACTGGGACAGTGCACTGATGGTTGAGAGTGAGAGACACTGGGACAGTGCACTGGTGGATGAGAGTGTGAGACACTGGGACAGTGCACTGGTGGGTGAGAGTTAGAGACACTGGGACAATGCACTGGTGGGTGGGAGTGGGAGACACTGGGACAGTGCACTGGTGGGTGAGCGTGAGAGACACTGGGACAGTGCACTGGTGGGTGAGAGTGAGAGACACTGGGACAGTGCACTGGTGGGTGAGAGTGAGAGACACTGGGACAGAGCACTGGTGGGTGAGACTGAGAGACACTGGGACAGTGCACTGGTGGGTGAGAGTGTGAGACACTGGGACAGTGCACTGGGGGGTGAGAGTGTGAGGCACTGAGACAGTGCACTGGAGGGTGAGAGTGAGATACACTGGGACAGTGCACTGGTGGGTGAGAGTGAGTGACACTGGGACACTGCACTGGTGGGTGAGAGTGAGACACACTGGGACAGTGCACTGGTGGGTGAGAGTGAGAGACACTGGGACAGTGCACTGGTGGGTGAGAGTGAGAGACACTGGGACAGTGCACTGGTGGGTGAGAGTGAGAGACACTGGGACAGTTCACTGCTGGGTGAAATTGAGAGACACTGGGACAGTGCACTGGTGGGTGAGAGTGAGAGACACTGTTACGGTGCACTGGTGGGTGAGAGTGAGAGACACTGGTACGGTGCACTGGTGGGTGAGAGTGAGAGACACTGGGACAGTGCACTGGTGGGTGAGAGTGAGGGACACTGGGACAGTGCACTGGTGGGTGAGAGTGAGAGACACTGGGACAGAGCATTGGTGGGTGAGAGTCTGAGACACTGGGACAGTGCACTGGTGGGTGAGAGTGAGAGACACTGGGACAGTGCACTGGTGGGTGAGAGTGTGAGACACTGGTACAGTGCACTGGTGGGTGAGTGTGCGATACACTGGGACAGTGCACTGGTGGGTGAGAGTGAGAGACACTGGGACAGTGCACTGGTGGGTGAGAGTGAGAGACACTGGGACAGTGCACTGGTGGGTGAGAGTGTGAGACACTGGTACAGTGCACTGGTGGGTGAGTGTGCGATACACTGGGACAGTGCACTGGTGGGTGAGAGTGAGAGACACTGGGACAGTGCACTGGTGGGTGAGGGTGAGAGACACTGGGACAGTGCACTGGTGGGTGTTAGTGAGAGATACTGGGACAGTGCACTGATGGTTGAGAGTGAGAGACACTGGGACAGTGCACTGGTGGATGAGAGTGTGAGACACTGGGACAGTGCACTGGTGGGTGAGAGTTAGAGACACTGGGACAATGCACTGGTGGGTGGGAGTGAGAGACACTGGGACAGTGCACTGGTGGGTGAGCGTGAGAGACACTGGGACAGTGCACTGGTGGGTGAGAGTGAGAGACACTGGGACAGTGCACTGGTGGGTGAGAGTGTGAGACACTGGGACAGTGCACTGGTGGGTGAGAGTGAGAGATACTGGGACAGTGCACTGGTGGGTGAGAGTGTGAGACACTGGGACAGTGCACTGGTGGGCGAGAGTGAGAGACACTGGGACAGTGCACTGGTGGGTGAGAGTGAGAGACACTGGGACAGTGCACTGGTAGGTGAGAGTGTGATACACTGGGACAGTGCTCTGGTGGGTGAGAGTTAGAGACACTGGGACAGTGCAATGGTGGGTGAGAGTGAGAGACACTGGGACAGTGCACTGGTGGCTGAGAGTGTGAGACACTGGGGCAGTGCACTGGTGGGTGAGCGTGAGAGACACTGGGACAGTGCACTGGTGGGTGAGAGTGAGAGACACTGGGACAGTGCACTGGTGGGTGAGAGTGTGAGACACTGGGACATTGCACTGGTGGGTGAGAGTGAGAGACACTGGGACAGTGCACTGGTGGGTGAGAGTGAGAGACACTGGGACAGTGCACTGGTGGGTGAGAGTGAGAGAAACTGGGAGAGTGCACTGGAGTGTGAGGGTGAGAGACACTGGGACAGTGCACTGGTGGGTGAGAGTGAGAGACACTGGGACAGTGCACTGGTGGGTTTGAGTGAGGTACACTGGGACAGTGCACCGATGGGTGAGAGTGAGAGACACTGGGACAGTGCACTGGTGGGTGAGAGTGAGAGACACTGGGACAGTGCACTGGTGGGTGAGAGTGAGAGACACTGGGACAGTGCACTGGTGGGTGAGGGTGAGAGACACTGGTACAGTGCACT
The DNA here is from genome assembly GCF_052327205.1 of Somniosus microcephalus. Lineage (NCBI taxonomy): Eukaryota > Metazoa > Chordata > Chondrichthyes > Squaliformes > Somniosidae > Somniosus > Somniosus microcephalus. Next base: position 9,116,944 of record NC_141019.1, read on the forward strand.
GGTGGGTGAGAGTGAGAGATACAGGGACAGTGCACTGGTGGATGAGAGTGAGAGACACTGGGACATTACACTGGTGGGTGAGAGTGAGAGACACTGGGACAGTACACTGGTGGGTGAGAGTGAGAGACACTGGGACAGTGCACTGGTGGGTGAGAGTGAGAGACACTGGGACAATGCACTGGTGGGTGAGAGTGTGAGACACTGGGACAGTGCACTGGTGGGTGAGAGTGAGAGACACTGGGACAGTGCACTGGTGGGTGAGAGTGAGAGACACTGGGACAGAGCACTGTTGGGTGAGAGTCTGAGACACTGGGACAGTGCACTAGTGGGTGAGAGTGAGAGACACTGGGACAGTGCACTGGTGGGTGAGAGTGTGAGATACAGGGACAGTGCACTTGTGGGTGAGAGTGAGAGACACTGGGACAGTACACTGGTGGGTGAGAGTGAGAGACACTGGGACAGTACACTGGTGGGTGAGAGTGAGAGACACTGGGACAGTGCACTGGTGGGTGAGAGTGAGAGACACTGGGACAATGCACTGGTGGGTGAGAGTGTGAGACACTGGGACAGTGCACTGGTGGGTGAGAGTGAGAGACACTAGGACAGTGCACTGGTGGGTGAGAGTGAGAGACACTGGGACAGAGCACTGGTGGGTGAGAGTCTGAGACACTGGGACAGTGCACTGGTGGGTGAGAGTGAGAGACACTGGGACAGTGCACTGGTGGGTGAGAGTGTGAGACACTGGTACAGTGCACTGGTGGGTGAGAGTGTGAGACACTGGGACAGTACACTGGTGGGTGAGAGTGAGAGACACAGGGACAGTGCACTGGTGGGTGAGAGTGAGAGACACTGGGACAATGCACTGGTGGGTGAGAGTGTGAGACACTGGGACAGTGCACTGGTGGGTGAGAGTGAGAGACACTGGGACAGTGCACTGGTGGGTGAGAGTGAGAGACACTGGGACAGAGCACTGTTGGGTGAGAGTCTGTGACACTGGGACAGTGCACTAGTGGGTGAGAGTGAGAGACACTGGGACAGTGCACTGGTGGGTGAGAGTGTGAGATACAGGGACAGTGCACTTGTGGGTGAGAGTGAGAGACACTGGGACAGTACACTGGTGGGTGAGAGTGAGAGACACTGGGACAGTACACTGGTGGGTGAGAGTGAGAGACACTGGGACAGTGCACTGGTGGGTGAGAGTGAGAGACACTGGGACAATGCACTGGTGGGTGAGAGTGTGAGACACTGGGACAGTGCACTGGTGGGTGAGAGTGAGAGACACTGGGACAGTGCACTGGTGGGTGAGAGTGAGAGACACTGGGACAGAGCACTGGTGGGTGAGAGTCTGAGACACTGGGACAGTGCACTGGTGGGTGAGAGTGAGAGACACTGGGACAGTGCACTGGTGGGTGAGAGTGTGAGACACTGGTACAGTGCACTGGTGGGTGAGAGTGTGAGATACTGGGACAGTGCAGTGGTGGGTGAGAGTGAGAGACACTGGGACAGTGCACTGGTGGGTGAGAGTGTGAGACACTGGGACAGTGCACTGGTGGGTGAGAGTGAGAGACACTGGGACAGTGCGCTGGTGGGTGAGAGTGAGAGAAACTGGGACAGTGCACTGGTGGGTAAGCGTGTGAGACACTGGGACAGTGCACTGCTGGGTGAGAGTGAGAGGCACTGGGACAGTGCACTGGTGGGTGAGAGTGAGAGACACTGGGACAGTGCACTGGTGGGTGAGAGTGAGAGACACTGGGACAGTGCACTGGTGGGTGAGAGTGAGAGACACTGGGACAGAGCACTGGTGGGTGAGACTGCGAGACACTGGGACAGTGCACTGGTGGGTGAGAGTGTGAGACACTGGGACAGTGCACTGGGGGGTGAGAGTGTGATGCACTGAGACAGTGCACTGGAGGGTGAGAGTGAGATACACTGGGACAGTGCACTGGTGGGTGAGAGTGAGTGACACTGGGACACTGCACTGGTGGGTGAGAGTGAGACACACTGGGACAGTGCACTGGTGGGTGTGAGTGAGACACACTGGGACAGTGCACTGGTGGGTGAGAGTGAGAGACACTGGGACAGTGCACTGGTGGGTGAGAGTGAGAGACACTGGGACAGTGCACTGGTGGGTGAGAGTGAGAGACACTGGGACAGTTCACTGGTGGGTGAAATTGAGAGACACTGGGACAGTGCACTGGTGGGTGAGAGTGAGAGACACTGTTACGGTGCACTGGTGGGTGAGAGTGAGAGACACTGGTACGGTGCACTGGTGGGTGAGAGTGAGAGACACTGGGACAGTGCACTGGTGGGTGAGAGTGAGGGACACTGGGACAGTGCACTGGTGGGTGAGAGTGAGAGACACTGGGACAGAGCATTGGTGGGTGAGAGTCTGAGACACTGGGACAGTGCACTGGTGGGTGAGAGTGAGAGACACTGGGACAGTGCACTGGTGGGTGAGAGTGTGAGACACTGGTACAGTGCACTGGTGGGTGAGTGTGCGATACACTGGGACAGTGCACTGGTGGGTGAGAGTGAGAGACACATGGACAGTGCACTGATGGGTGAGAGTGTGAGACACTGGGACAGTGCACTGGTGGGTGAGAGTGAGAAAAACTGGGACAGTGCACTGGTGGGTGAGAGTGAGAGACACTGGGACAGTGCACTGGTGGGCGAGAGTGAGAGACACTGGGAAAGTGCACTGGTGGGTGAGAGTGAGACACACAGGTACAGTACACTGGTGGGTGAGGGTGAGACACACTGGGACAGTGCACTGGTGGGTGAGAGGGAGAGACACTGGTTCAGTGCACTGGTGGGTGAGAGTGAGAGACACTGGGACAGTGCCCTGGTGGGTGAGAGTGAGAGACACTGGGACAGTGCACTGGTGGGTGAGAGTGAGAGACACTGGGACAGTGCACTGGTGGGTGAGAGAGAGAGACTCTGGGACAGTGCACTGGTGGGTGAGAGTGAGACACACTGGGACAGTGCACTGGTGGGTGAGAGGGTGACACACTGGGACAGTGCACTGGTGGGTGAGAGAGAGAGACACTGGGACAGTGCACTGGTGGGTGGGGGTGAGAGACACTGGGAGGGTGCACTGGTGGGTGAACGTGAGAGACACTGGGGCGGTGCACTGGTGGGTGAGAGTGAGAGACACTGGGAAGGTGCACTGGTGGGTGAGAGTGAGAGACACTGGGACGGTGCACTGGTGGGTGAGAGTGAGAGACACTGGGACAGAGCACTGGTGGGTGAGAGTGTGAGACACTGGGACAGTGCACTGGTGGGTGAGAGTGAGAGACACTGGGACAGTGCACTGGTGGGTGAGAGTGTGAGACACTGGGACAGTGCACTGGTGGGTGAGAGTGAGAGACACTGGGACAGTGCACTGGTGGGTGAGAGTGTGAGACACTGGGACAGTGCACTGGTGGGTGAGAGTGAGAGACACTGGGACAGTGCACTGGTGGGTGAGGGTGAGAGACACTGGGACAGTGCACTGGTGGGTGTTAGTGAGAGATACTGGGACAGTGCACTGATGGTTGAGAGTGAGAGACACTGGGACAGTGCACTGGTGGATGAGAGTGTGAGACACTGGGACAGTGCACTGGTGGGTGAGAGTTAGAGACACTGGGACAATGCACTGGTGGGTGGGAGTGGGAGACACTGGGACAGTGCACTGGTGGGTGAGCGTGAGAGACACTGGGACAGTGCACTGGTGGGTGAGAGTGAGAGACACTGGGACAGTGCACTGGTGGGTGAGAGTGAGAGACACTGGGACAGAGCACTGGTGGGTGAGACTGAGAGACACTGGGACAGTGCACTGGTGGGTGAGAGTGTGAGACACTGGGACAGTGCACTGGGGGGTGAGAGTGTGAGGCACTGAGACAGTGCACTGGAGGGTGAGAGTGAGATACACTGGGACAGTGCACTGGTGGGTGAGAGTGAGTGACACTGGGACACTGCACTGGTGGGTGAGAGTGAGACACACTGGGACAGTGCACTGGTGGGTGTGAGTGAGACACACTGGGACAGTGCACTGGTGGGTGAGAGTGAGAGACACTGGGACAGTGCACTGGTGGGTGAGAGTGAGAGACACTGGGACAGTGCACTGGTGGGTGAGAGTGAGAGACACTGGGACAGTTCACTGGTGGGTGAAATTGAGAGACACTGGGACAGTGCACTGGTGGGTGAGAGTGAGAGACACTGTTACGGTGCACTGGTGGGTGAGAGTGAGAGACACTGGTACGGTGCACTGGTGGGTGAGAGTGAGAGACACTGGGACAGTGCACTGGTGGGTGAGAGTGAGGGACACTGGGACAGTGCACTGGTGGGTGAGAGTGAGAGACACTGGGACAGAGCATTGGTGGGTGAGAGTCTGAGACACTGGGACAGTGCACTGGTGGGTGAGAGTGAGAGACACTGGGACAGTGCACTGGTGGGTGAGAGTGTGAGACACTGGTACAGTGCACTGGTGGGTGAGTGTGCGATACACTGGGACAGTGCACTGGTGGGTGAGAGTGAGAGACACTGGGACAGTGCACTGGTGGGTGAGAGAGAGAGACTCTGGGACAGTGCACTGGTGGGTGAGGGTGAGAGACACTGGGACAGTGCACTGGTGGGTGTTAGTGAGAGATACTGGGACAGTGCACTGATGGTTGAGAGTGAGAGACACTGGGACAGTGCACTGGTGGGTGAGAGTGAGAGACACTGGGACAGTGCACTGGTGGGTGAGGGTGAGAGACACTGGGACAGTGCACTGGTGGGTGTTAGTGAGAGATACTGGGACAGTGCACTGATGGTTGAGAGTGAGAGACACTGGGACAGTGCACTGGTGGATGAGAGTGTGAGACACTGGGACAGTGCACTGGTGGGTGAGAGTTAGAGACACTGGGACAATGCACTGGTGGGTGGGAGTGAGAGACACTGGGACAGTGCACTGGTGGGTGAGCGTGAGAGACACTGGGACAGTGCACTGGTGGGTGAGAGTGAGAGACACTGGGACAGTGCACTGGTGGGTGAGAGTGTGAGACACTGGGACAGTGCACTGGTGGGTGAGAGTGAGAGACACTGGGACAGTGCACTGGTGGGTGAGAGTGAGAGATACTGGGACAATGCACTGGTGGGTGAGAGTGTGAGACACTGGGACAGTGCACTGGTGGGCGAGAGTGAGAGACACTGGGACAGTGCACTGGTGGGTGAGAGTGAGAGACACTGGGACAGTGCACTGGTAGGTGAGAGTGTGATACACTGGGACAGTGCTCTGGTGGGTGAGAGTTAGAGACACTGGGACAGTGCAATGGTGGGTGAGAGTGAGAGACACTGGGACAGTGCACTGGTGGCTGAGAGTGTGAGACACTGGGGCAGTGCACTGGTGGGTGAGAGTGAGAGACACTGGGACAGTGCGCTGGTGGGTGAGAGTGAGAGACACTGGGACAGTGCACTGGTGGGTGAGAGTGTGAGACACTGGGACAGTGCACTGGTGGGTCAGAGTGAGAGACACTGGGACAGTGCACTGGTGGGGGAACGTGAGAGACACTGGGACAGTGCACTGGTGGGTGAGAGTGAGAGACACTGGGACAGAGCACTGGTGGGTGAGAGTGAGAGACACTGGGAGAGTGCACTGGTGGGAGAGAGTGAGAGACACTGGGACAGTGCACTGGTGGGTGAGAGTGAGAGATACTGGGACAGTGCACTGGTGGGTGAGAGTGAGAGACACTGGGACAGTGCGCTGGTGGGTGAGAGTGAGAGACACTGGGACAGTGCACTGGTGGGTGAGAGTGAGAGACACTGGGACGGTGCACTGGTGGGTGAGAGTGAGAGACACTGGGACGGTGCACTGTTGGGTGAGAGTGAGAGACACTGGGACAGAGCACTGGTGGGTGAGAGTGTGAGACACTGGGACAGTGCACTGGTGGGTGAGAGTGAGAGACACTGGGACAGTGCACTGGTGGGTGAGAGTGTGAGACACTGGGACAGTGCACTGGTGGGTGAGAGTGAGAGACACTGGGACAGTGCACTGGTGGGTGAGAGTGTGAGACACTGGGACAGTGCACTGGTGGGTGAGAGTGAGAGACACTGGGACAGTGCACTGGTGGGTGAGGGTGAGAGACACTGGAACAGTGCACTGGTGGGTGTTAGTGAGAGATACTGGGACAGTGCACTGGTGGTTGAGAGTGAGAGACACTGGGACAGTGCACTGGTGGATGAGAGTGTGAGACACTGGGACAGTGCACTGGTGGGTGAGAGTGAGAGACACTGGGACAATGCACTGGTGGGTGGGAGTGAGAGACACTGGGACAGTGCACTGGTGGGTGAGCGTGAGAGACACTGGGACAGTGCACTGGTGGGTGAGAGTGAGAGACACTGGGACAGTGCACTGGTGGGTGAGAGTGTGAGACACTGGGACATTGCACTGGGGGGGTGAGAGTGAGAGACACTGGGACAGTACACTGGTGGGTGACAGTGAGAGACACTGGGACAGTGCACTGGTGGGTGAGAATGTGAGACACTGGGACAGTGCACTGGTGGGCGAGAGTGAGAGACCCTGGGACAGTGCACTGGTGGATGAGAGTGAGAGACACTGGGACAGTGCACTGGTAGGTGAGAGTGTGATACACTGGGACAGTGCTCTGGTGGGTGAGAGTTAGAGACACTGGGACAGTGCACTGGTGGGTGAGAGTGAGTGACACTGGGACAGTGCGCTGGTGGGTGGGAGTTAGAGACACTGGGACAGTGCACTGGTGGGTGAGAGTGAGAGACACTGGGACAGAGCACTGGTGGGTGAGAGTGAGAGACACTGGGACAGTGTACTGGTGGGTGAGAGTGAGAGACACTGGGACAGTGTACTGGTGGGTGAGGGTGAGAGACACTGGTACAGTGCACTGGTAGGTGAGAGTGAGAGATACTGGGAAAGTGCACTGGTGGGTGAGAGTGAGAGACACTGTAACAGAACACTGGTGGGTGAGAGTGAAAGACACTGGGACAGTGCACTGGTGGGTGAGAGTGAGAGACACTGGGACAATGCACTGGTGGGTGAAAGTGTGAGACACTGGGACAGTGCACTGGTGGGTGAGAGTGAGAGACACTGGGACAGTGCACTGGTGGGTGAGAGTGAGAGAAACTGGGACAGAGCACTGGTGGGTGCGAGTCTGAGACACTGGGACAGTGCACTGGTGGGTGAGAGTGAAAGACACTGGGACAGTGCACTGGTGGGTGAGAGTGAGAGACACTGGGACAATGCACTGGTGGGTGAGAGTGTGAGACACTGGGACAGTGCACTGGTGGGTGAGAGTGAGAGACACTGGGACAGTGCACTGGTGGGTGAGAGTGAGAGAAACTGGGAGAGAGCACTGGTGGGTGAGAGTCTGAGACACTGGGACAGTGCACTGGTGGGTTAGAGTGAGAGACACTGGGACAGTGCACTGGTGGGTGAGAGTGTGAGACACTGGGACTGTGCCCTGTTGGGTGAGAGTGAGAGACACTGGAACAGTGCACTGGTGGGTGAGAGTGTGAGACACTGGGACAGTGCACTGGTGGGTGAGAGTGAGAGACACTGGGACAGTGCACTGGTGGGCGAGAGTGAGAGACACTGGGACAGTGCACTGGTGGGTGAGAGTGTGAGACGCTCGGACAGTGCACTGGTGGGTGTGAGTGAGAGACACTGGGACAGTGCACTGGTGGGTGAGAGTGAGAGGCACTGGGACAGTGCACTGGTGGGTGAGAGTGTGATACACTGGGACAGTGCTCTGGTGGGTGAGAGTTAGAGACACTGGGACAGTGCACTGGTGGCTGAGAGTGAGAGACACTGGGACAGTGCACTGGTGGGTGAGAGTGAGAGACACTGGGACAGTGCGCTGGTGGGTGAGAGTGAGAGACACTGGGACAGTGCGCTGGTGGGTGAGAGTGAGAGACACTGCGACAGTGCACTGGTGGGTGAGAGTGAGAGACACTGGGACAGTTCACTGGTGGGTGAGAGTGAGAGAGACTGGGACAGTGCACTGGTGGGTGAGAGTGAGAGACACTGGTACGGTGCACTGGTGGGTGAGAGTGTGAGACACTGGGACAGTGCACTGGTGGGTGAGAGTGAGAGACACAGGGACAGTGCACTGGTGGGTGAGAATGAGACACACAGGTACAGTGCACTGGTGGGTGAAAGTGAGACATACTGGGACAGTGCACTGGTGGGTGAGAGGGAGAGACACTGGGACAGTGCACTGGTGGGTGAGAGTGAGAGACACTGGGACAGTGCACTGGTGGGTGAGAGTGAGAGACACTGGGACAGTGCACTGGTGGGTGAGTGTGAGACACACTGGGACAGTGCACTGGTGGGTGAGAGGGAGACACACTGGGACAGTGCACTGGTGGGTGAGAGGGAGACACACTGGGAGAGTGCACTGGTGGGTGAGAGAGAGAGACACTGGGACAGTGCACTGGTGGGTGAGAGAGAGAGACACTGGGACAGTGCACTGGTGGGTGAGCGTGAGAGACACTGGGACGGTGCACTGGTGGGTGAGGGTGAGTGATACTGGGACAGTGCACTGGTGAGTGAGAGTGAGAGACACTGGGACAGTGCACTGGTGGGTGAGAGTGGGAGACACTGGGACAGTGCACTGGTGGGTGAGGGTGAGAGACACTGGGACAGTGCACTGGTGGGTGAGAGTGTGAGAAACTGGGACAATGCACTGGTGGGTGAGAGTGAGTGACACTGGGACAGTGCACTGGTGGGTGAGAGTGAGAGACACTGGAACGGTGCACTGGTGGGTGAGAGTGAGAGACACTGGGACAGTGCACTGGTGGGTGAGAGTAGGAGACACTGGGACAGTGCACTGGTGGGTGAGAGTGAGAGACACTGGGAAGGTGCACTGGTGGGTGAGAGTGAGAGACACTGGGACGGTGCACTGGTGGCTGAGAGTCAGAGACACTGGGACAGTGCACTGGTGGGTGAGAGTGAGAGACACTGGGACAGTGCACTGGTGGGTGAGAGTGAGAGACCCTGGGGCAGTGCACTGGTGGGTGAAAGTGAGAGGCACTGGGACAGTGCACTGGTGGGTGAGAGTGAGAGACACTGGGATGGTGCACTTGTGGGTGAGAGTGAGAGACACTGGGACAGTGCACTGGTGGGTGAGAGTGAGAGACACATTTTGACGGGGCACTGGTGGGTGAGAGTGAGAGACACTGGGACAGTGCACTGGTGGGTGAGAGTGAGAGACACTGAGACAGTGCTCTGGTGGGTGAGGGTGAGAGTCACTGGTACAGTGCACTGGTGGGCGAGAGTGAGAGATAATGGGACAGTGCACTGGTGGGTGAGAGTTAGAGACACTGGGACAGTGCACTGGTGGGTGAGAGTGTGAGACACTGGGACAGAGCACTAGTGGATGAGAGTGAGAGACACTGGGACAGTGCACTGGTGGGTGAGAGTGAGAGATACTGGGACAGTGCACTGGTGGGTGAGAGTGAGAGACACTGGAACAGTGCACTGGTGGGTGAGAATGTGAGACACTGGGACGGTGCACTGGTGGGTGAGAGTGAGAGACACTGTAACAGAACACTGGTGGGTGAGAGTGAAAGACACTGGGACAGTGCACTGGTGGGTGAGAGTGAGAGACACTGGGACAATGCACTGGTGGGTGAGAGTGTGAGACACTGGGACAGTGCACTGGTGGGTGAGAGTGAGAGATACTGGGACAGTGCACTGGTGGGTGAGAGTGAGAGACACTGGGACAGAGCACTGGTGGGTGAGAGTCTGAGACACTGGGACAGTGCACTGGTGGGTGAGAGTGAGAGACACTGGGACAGTGCACTGGTGGGTGAGAGTGAGAGACACTGGGACAATGCACTGGTGGGTGAAAGTGTGAGACACTGGGACAGTGCACTGGTGGGTGAGAGTGAGAGACACTGGGACAGTGCACTGGTGCGTGAGAGTGAGAGAAACTGTGACAGAGCACTGGTGGGTGAGAGTCTGAGACACTGGGACAGTGCACTGGTGGGTGAGAGTGAGAGACACTGGGACAGTGCACTGGTGGGTGAGAGTGTGAGACACTGGTACAGTGCACTGGTGGGTGAGAGTGTGAGACACTGGGACTGTGCACTGGTGGGTGAGAGTGAGAGACACTGGAACAGTGCACTGGTGGGTGAGAGTGTGAGACACTGGGACAGTGCACTGGTGGGTGAGAGTGAGAGACACTGGGACAGTGCACTGGTGGGCGAGAGTGAGAGACACTGGGACAGTGCACTGGTGGGTGAGAGTGTGAGACACTCGGACAGTGCACTGGTGGGTGTGAGTGAGAGACACTGGGACAGTGCACTGGTGGGTGAGAGTGAGAGACACTGGGAGAGTGCACTGGTGGGTGAGAGTGTGATACACTGGGACAGTGCTCTGGTGGGTGAGAGTGAGAGACACTGCGACATTGCACTGGTGGGTGAGAGTGAGAGACACTGGGACATTTCACTGGTGGGTGAGAGTGAGAGAGACTGGGACAGTGCACTGGTGGGTGAGAGTGAGAGACACAGGGACAGTGCACTGGTGGGTGAGAATGAAACACACAGGTACAGTGCACTGGTGGGTGAAAGTGAGACATACTGGGACAGTGCACTGGTGGGTGAGAGGGAGAGACACTGGGACAGTGCACTGGTGGGTGAGAGTGAGAGACACTGGGACAGTGCACTGGTGGGTGAGAGTGAGAGACACTGGGACAGTGCACTGGTGGGTGAGTGTGAGACACACTGGGACAGTGCACTGGTGGGTGAGAGGGAGACACACTGGGACAGTGCACTGGTGGGTGAGAGGGAGACACACTGGGAGAGTGCACTGGTGGGTGAGAGAGAGAGACACTGGGACAGTGCACTGGTGGGTGAGCGTGAGAGACACTGGGACGGTGCACTGGTGGGTGAGGGTGAGTGATACTGGGACAGTGCACTGGTGAGTGAGAGTGAGAGACACTGGGACAGTGCACTGGTGGGTGAGAGTGGGAGACACTGGGACAGTGCACTGGTGGGTGAGGGTGAGAGACACTGGGACAGTGCACTGGTGGGTGAGAGTGTGAGACACTGGGACAATGCACTGGTGGGTGAGAGTGAGTGACACTGGGACAGTGCACTGGTGGGTGAGAGTGAGAGACACTGGAACGGTGCACTGGTGGGTGAGAGTGAGAGACACTGGGACAGTGCACTGGTGGGTGAGAGTGACAGACACTGGGACAATGCACTGGTGGGTGAGAGTGAGAGACACTGGGACGGTGCACTGGTGGGTGAGAGTGAGAGACACTGGGACAGTGCACTGGTGGGTGAGAGTAGGAGACACTGGGACAATGCACTGGTGGGTGAGAGTGAGAGACACTGGGAAGGTGCACTGGTGGGTGAGAGTGAGAGACACTGGGACGGTGCACTGGTGGGTGAGAGTGAGAGACACTGGGACAGTGCACTGGTGGGTGAGAGTGAGAGACACTGGGACAGTGCACTGGTGGGTGAGAGTGAGAGACACTGGGACAGTGCACTGGTGGGTGAGAGTGAGAGACCCTGGGGCAGTGCACTGGTGGGTGAAAGTGAGAGGCACTGGAACAGTGCACTGGTGGGTGAGAGTGAGAGACACTGGGATGGTGCACTTGTGGGTGAGAGTGAGAGACACTGGGACAGTGCACTGGTGGGTGAGAGTGAGAGACACATTTTGACGGTGCACTGGTGGGTGAGAGTGAGAGACACTGGGACAGTGCACTGGTGGGTGAGAGTGAGAGACACTGAGACAGTGCTCTGGTGGGTGAGGGTGAGAGTCACTGGTACAGTGCACTGGTGGGCGAGAGTGAGAGATAATGGGACAGTGCACTGGTGGGTGAGAGTTAGAGACACTGGGACAGTGCACTGGTGGGTGAGAGTGTGAGCCACTGGGACAGAGCACTAGTGGATGAGAGTGAGAGACACTGGGACAGTGCACTGGTGGGTGAGAGTGAGAGACACTGGAACAGTGCACTGGTGGGTGAGAATGTGAGACACTGGGACGGTGCACTGGTGGGTGAGAGTGAGAGACACTGTAACAGAACACTGGTGGGTGAGAGTGAAAGACACTGGGACATTGCACTGGTGGGTGAGAGTGAGAGACACTGGGACAATGCACTGGTGGGTGAGAGTGTGAGACACTGGGACAGTGCACTGGTGGGTGAGAGTGAGAGATACTGGGACAGTGCACTGGTGGGTGAGAGTGAGAGACACTGGGACAGAGCACTGGTGGGTGAGAGTCTGAGACACTGGGACAGTGCACTGGTGGGTGAGAGTGAGAGACACTGAGACAGTGCTCTGGTGGGTGAGGGTGAGAGTCACTGGTACAGTGCACTGGTGGGCGAGAGTGAGAGATAATGGGACAGTGCACTGGTGGGTGAGAGTTAGAGACACTGGGACAGTGCACTGGTGGGTGAGAGTGTGAGACACTGGGACAGAGCACTAGTGGATGAGAGTGAGAGACACTGGGACAGTGCACTGGTGGGTGAGAGTGAGAGACACTGGAACAGTGCACTGGTGGGTGAGAATGTGAGACACTGGGACGGTGCACTGGTGGGTGAGAGTGAGAGACACTGTAACAGAACACTGGTGGGTGAGAGTGAAAGACACTGGGACAGTGCACTGGTGGGTGAGAGTGAGAGACACTGGGACAATGCACTGGTGGGTGAGAGTGTGAGACACTGGGACAGTGCACTGGTGGGTGAGAGTGAGAGATACTGGGACAGTGCACTGGTGGGTGAGAGTGAGAGACACTGGGACAGAGCACTGGTGGGTGAGAGTCTGAGACACTGGGACAGTGCACTGGTGGGTGAGGGTGAGAGACACTGGGACAGTGCACTGGTGGGTGAGAGTGTGAGACACTGGGACAATGCACTGGTGGGTGAGAGTGAGTGACACTGGGACAGTGCACCGACCAGGGGGCAAGCAACCTTAGATTTGGTCCTGTGTAATGAGACAGGATTAATTAAAAATGTCCTAGTAAAGGATCCCCTTGGAATGAGTGACCATAACATGGTTGAGTTCCATATTCAATTAGAGGGTGAGAAGGTTGGATCTCAAACAAGCGTGCTGAGCTTGAATAAAGGAGACTATGAAGGTATGAGAGCGGAATTAATTAGAGTGGACTGGGAAAATAGATTAAAGGGTAAGACGGTACATGACCAGTGGTGTACATTTAAGGAGTTATTTTACAACTTCCAAAAAAAATATATTCCACTGAGGAAAAAAGAGTGTAAAAGAAAAGATAGCCATCCGTGGCTAAGTAAAGTAATTAAGGATAGTATCCGACTAAAAACAAGGGCATATAAGGTAGCCAAATCTAGTGGGAGGATGGAAGATTGGGAAGTCTTTAAAAGACAGCAAAAAATAACAAAAAGATTGATTAAGAAAGGGAAGATAGATTATGAAAGTAAATTAGCAAAAAATATAAAAACAGATAGTAAAAGTTTCTATAGTTATATAAAAAGAAAAAGGGTGGCTAAAGTAAATGTTGGTCCCTTAGAGGATGAGACCGGGAAATTAATGGTGGGAAACATGGAGATGGCAAAAACACTGAACAATTATTTTGTATCAGTCTTTACAGTAGAGGACACTAAGAATATCCCAACACTGGACAAACAGGGGGCTCTAGGGGGGGAGGAACTAAATACGATTAAAATCACTAAGGAAGTGGTACTTGGTAAAATAATGGGACTCAAGGCGGATAAATCCCCTGGACCTGATGGCTTGCATCCCAGGGTCTTGAGGGAAGTAGCGGTAGGGATTGTGGATGCATTGGTAATAATTTTCCAAAACTCACTGGACTCAGCAAAGGTCCCAGCAGATTGGAAAACTGCTAATGTAACACCCTTATTTAAAAAGGGTAGTAGGCAGAAGGCTGGAAACTATAGACCTGTTAGCCTAACATCTGTGGTTGGTAAAATGTTAGAGTCCATTATTAAGGAGACAGTAACGGGACATTTGGATAAACATAATTTAATAGGGCAAACTCAGCATGGTTTCATGAAGGGGAAGTCATGTTTAACAAATTTGCTTGAGTTTTTTGAGGAAGTAACATACAGGGTGGATAAAGGGGAACCAGTGGACGTAGTGTATTTAGACTTCCAAAAGGCATTTGACAAGGTGCCACACAAAAGATTATTGCTCAAGATAAAAAATCACGGGATTGGGGGTAATATTCTGGCGTGGGTGGAGGATTGGCTCTCTAACAGAAAGCAGAGAGTTGGGATAAATGGTTCGTTCTCAGATTGGCAACCAGTAACTAGTGGTGTTCCGCAGGGGTCAGTGCTGGGTCCCCAACTCTTTACAATCTATATTAACGATTTGGAGGAGGGGACCGAGTGTAACATATCAAAGTTTGCAGATGATACAAAGATGGGAGGGAAAGTAGTGAGTGAGGAGGACATAAAAAACCTGCAAAGGGACATAGACAGGCTAAGTAAGTGGGCAGAGATTTGGCAGATGGAATACAATACTGGAAAGTGTGAGGTTATGCACTTTGGCAGGAAAAATCATAGAGCAAGTTATTATCTTAATGGCAAGAAACTGGAAAGTACTGTAGTACAAAGGGATCTGGGGGTCCTGGTGCACGAAACTCAAAAAGTTAGTATGCAGGTGCAGCAAGTGATTAAGAAGGCCAATGGAATGTTGGCTTTTATTGCTAGGGGGTTGGAATATAAAAACAGGGAGGTATTGCTGCAGTTGTACAAGGTATTGGTGAGGCCGCACCTGGAATACTGCATACAGTTTTGGTGTCCATACTTAAGAAAAGACATACTTGCTCTCGAGTCAGTACAAAGAAGGTTCACTCGGTTAATCCCGGGGATGAGGGGGTGGTCATATGAGGAGAGGTTGAGTAGATTGGGACTCTACTCATTGGAGTTCAGAAGAATGAGAGGCGATCTTATTGAAACATATAAGATTGTGAAGGGGCTTGATCGGGTGGATGCGGTGAGGATGTTCCCAATGATGGGTGAAACTAGAACTAGGGGGCATAATCTTAAAATAAGGGGCTGCTCATTCAAAACTGAGATGAGGAGAAACTTCTTCACTCAGAGGGTGGTAGGTTTGTGGAATTTGCTGCCCCAGAAAGCTGTGGAAGCTACATCATTAAATAAATTTAAAACAGAAATAGATAGTTTCCTAGAAGTAAAGGGAATTAAGGGTTACGGGGAGCGGGCAGGAAATTGGACATGAGTCTGGGTTCGGAATGGTCATGGCCCTGTGGGTAGTGGAGCGGGCCCAGGGGCCGTGTAGCCTTGTTCTGCTCCTACTGTGTTCTAATTCTGTTAGATTTCAGGAGATGGTTTTATTCCTGTTCCTGGCTGGGGTGGAGATCGCCTTTACAGAAGGTAAGTACTGTAGAAAATATAGGGACAGAGTGATCTCCTGGAAGAATTTCGATCGCCTAGATGGGTCGGAGAGGAATTTCCCAGATTTTTTTCTCCCAAATTGGCCATTGGGTCTTTATCTGGTTTTTCGCCTCTCCCGGGAGATCACATGGGTTCGGGTGGATGCAGAGTGATAGAAGATTTGAGGTTAGGATCAGATCAGCCATGATCTTATTGAATGGTGGAGCAGGCTCGAGGGGCCGATTGGCCTACTCCTGCTCCTATTTCTTATGTTCTTATGTTCTTATGTACACTGGGACAGTGCACTGGTGGGTGAGAGTGTGAGACACTCGGACAGTGCACTGGTGGGTGTGAGTGAGAGACACTGGGACAGTGCACTGGTGGGTGAGAGTGAGAGACACTGGGACAGTGCACTGGTGGGTGAGAGTGTGATACACTGGGACAGTGCTCTGGTGGGTGAGAGTTAGAGACACTGGGACAGTGCACTGGTGGGTGAGAGTGAGAGACACTGGGACAGTGCACTGGTGGGCGAGAGTGAGACACACTGGGACAGTGCACTGGTGGGAGAGAGTGTGAGACACTGGGAAAGTGCACTGGTGGGTGAGAGTGTGAGACACTGGGACAGTGCACTGGTGGCTGAGAGTGAGAGACACTGGGACAGTGCACTGGTGGGTGAGAGTGAGAGACACTGGGACAGTGCGCTGGTGGGTGAGAGTGAGAGACACTGGGACAGTGCACTGGTGGGTGAGAGTGAGAGACACTGCGACAGTGCACTGGTGGATGAGAGTGAGAGACACTGGGACAGTTCACTGGTGGGTGAGAGTGAGAGAGACTGGGACAGTGCACTGGTGGGTGAGAGTGAGAGACACTGGTACGGTGCACTGGTGGGTGAGAGTGTGAGACACTGGGACAGTGCACTGGTGGGTGAGAGTGAGAGACACAGGGACAGTGCACTGGTGGGTGAGAATGAGACACACAGGTACAGTGCACTGGTGGGTGAAAGTGAGACATACTGGGACAGTGCACTGGTGGGTGAGAGGGAGAGACACTGGGACAGTGCACTGGTGGGTGAGAGTGAGAGACACTGGGACAGTGCACTGGTGGGTGAGAGTGAGAGACACTGGGACAGTGCACTGGTGGGTGAGTGTGAGACACACTGGGACAGTGCACTGGTGGGTGAGAGGGAGACACACTGGGACAGTGCACTGGTGGGTGAGAGGGAGACACACTGGGAGAGTGCACTGGTGGGTGAGAGAGAGAGACACTGGGACAGTGCACTGGTGGGTGAGCGTGAGAGACACTGGGACGGTGCACTGGTGGGTGAGGGTGAGTGATACTGGGACAGTGCACTGGTGAGTGAGAGTGAGAGACACTGGGACAGTGCACTGGTGGGTGAGAGTGGGAGACACTGGGACAGTGCACTGGTGGGTGAGGGTGAGAGACACTGGGACAGTGCACTGGTGGGTGAGAGTGTGAGACACTGGGACAATGCACTGGTGGGTGAGAGTGAGTGACACTGGGACAGTGCACTGGTGCGTGAGAGTGAGAGACACTGGAACGGTGCACTGGTGGGTGAGAGTGAGAGACACTGGGACAGTGCACTGGTGGGTGAGAGTGAGAGACACTGGGACGGTGCACTGGTGGGTGAGAGTGAGAGACACTGGGACAGTGCACTGGTGGGTGAGAGTAGGAGACACTGGGACAGTGCACTGGTGGGTGAGAGAGTGAGAGACACTGGGAAGGTGCACTGGTGGGTGAGAGTGAGAGACACTGGGACGGTGCACTGGTGGGTGAGAGTGAGAGACACTGGGACAGTGCACTGGTGGGTGAGAGTGAGAGACACTGGGACAGTGCACTGGTGGGTGAGAGTGAGAGACACTGGGACAGTGCACTGGTGGGTGAGAGTGAGAGACCCTGGGGCAGTGCACTGGTGGGTGAAAGTGAGAGGCACTGGGACAGTGCACTGGTGGGTGAGAGTGAGAGACACTGGGATGGTGCACTTGTGGGTGAGAGTGAGAGACACTGGGACAGTGCACTGGTGGGTGAGAGTGAGAGACACATTTTGACGGTGCACTGGTGGGTGAGAGTGAGAGACACTGGGACAGTGCACTGGTGGGTGAGAGTGAGAGACACTGAGACAGTGCTCTGGTGGGTGAGGGTGAGAGTCACTGGTACAGTGCACTGGTGGGCGAGAGTGAAAGATAATGGGACAGTGCACTGGTGGGTGAGAGTTAGAGACACTGGGACAGTGCACTGGTGGGTGAGAGTGTGAGACACTGGGACAGAGCACTAGTGGATGAGAGTGAGAGACACTGGGACAGTGCACTGGTGGGTGAGAGTGAGAGATACTGGGACAGTGCACTGGTGGGTGAGAGTGAGAGACACTGGAACAGTGCACTGGTGGGTGAGAATGTGAGACACTGGGACGGTGCACTGGTGGGTGAGAGTGAGAGACACTGTAACAGAACACTGGTGGGTGAGAGTGAAAGACACTGGGACAGTGCACTGGTGGGTGAGAGTGAGAGACACTGGGACAATGCACTGGTGGTGAGAGTGTGAGACATTGGGACAGTGCACTGGTGGGTGAGAGTGAGAGATACTGGGACAGTGCACTGGTGGGTGAGAGTGAGAGACACTGGGACAGAGCACTGGTGGGTGAGAGTCTGAGACACTGGGACAGTGCACTGGTGGGTGAGAGTGAGAGACACTGGGACAGTGCTCTGGTGGGTGAGAGTGTGAGACACTGGTACAGTGCACTGGTGGGTGAGAGTGTGAGACACTGGGACTGTGCACTGGTGGGTGAGAGGGAGAGACACTGGGACAGTGCACTGGTGGGTGAGAGTGTGAGACACTGGGACAGTGCACTGGTGGGTGAGAGTGAGAGACACTGGGACAGTGCACTGGTGGGCGAGAGTGAGAGACACTGGGACAGTGCACTGGTGGGTGAGAGTGTGATACACTGGGACAGTGCTCTGGTGGGTGAGAGTTAGAGACACTGGGACAGTGCAGTGGTGGGTGAGAGTGAGAGACACTGGGACAGTGCACTGGTGTGCGAGAGTGAGACACACTGGGACAGTGCACTGGTGGGAGAGAGTGTGAGACACTGGGAAAGTGCACTGGTGGGTGAGAGTGTGAGACACTGGGACAGTTCACTGGTGGGTGAGAGTGAGAGAGACTGGGACAGTGCACTGGTGGGTGAGAGTGAGAGACACTGGTACGGTGCACTGGTGGGTGAGAGTGTGAGACACTGGGACAGTGCACTGGTGGGTGAGAGTGAGAGACACTGGGACTGTTCACTGGTGGGTGAGAGTGAGAGAGACTGGGACAGTGCACTGGTGGGTGAGAGTGAGAGACACTGGTACGGTGCACTGGTGGGTGAGAGTGTGAGACACTGGGACAGTGCACTGGTGGGTGAGAGTGAGAGACACAGGGACAGTGCACTGGTGGGTGAGAGTGAGAGACACTGGGACAGTGCACTGGTGGGTGAGAGTGAGAGACCCTGGGGCAGTGCACTGGTGGGTGAAAGTGAGAGGCACTGGGACAGTGCACTGGTGGGTGAGAGTGAGAGACACTGGGATGGTGCACTTGTGGGTGAGAGTGAGAGACACTGGGACAGTGCACTGGTGGGTGAGAGTGAGAGACACATTTTGACGGTGCACTGGTGGGTGAGAGTGAGAGACACTGGGACAGTGCACTGGTGGGTGAGAGTGAGAGACACTGAGACAGTGCTCTGGTGGGTGAGGGTGAGAGTCACTGGTACAGTGCACTGGTGGGCGAGAGTGAGAGATAATGGGACAGTGCACTGGTGGGTGAGAGTTAGAGACACTGGGACAGTGCACTGGTGGGTGAGAGTGTGAGACACTGGGACAGAGCACTAGTGGATGAGAGTGAGAGACACTGGGACAGTGCACTGGTGGGTGAGAGTGAGAGACACTGGAACAGTGCACTGGTGGGTGAGAATGTGAGACACTGGGACGGTGCACTGGTGGGTGAGAGTGAGAGACACTGAAACAGAACACTGGTGGGTGAGAGTGAAAGACACTGGGACAGTGCACTGGTGGGTGAGAGTGAGAGACACTGGGACAATGCACTGGTGGGTGAGAGTGTGAGACACTGGGACAGTGCACTGGTGGGTGAGAGTGAGAGATACTGGGACAGTGCACTGGTGGGTGAGAGTGAGAGACACTGGGACAGAGCACTGGTGGGTGAGAGTCTGAGACACTGGGACAGTGCACTGGTGGGTGAGGGTGAGAGACACTGGGACAGTGCACTGGTGGGTGAGAGTGTGAGACACTGGGACAATGCACTGGTGGGTGAGAGTGAGTGACACTGGGACAGTGCACCGACCAGGGGGCAAGCAACCTTAGATTTGGTCCTGTGTAATGAGACAGGATTAATTAAAAATGTCCTAGTAAAGGATCCCCTTGGAATGAGTGACCATAACATGGTTGAGTTCCATATTCAATTAGAGGGTGAGAAGGTTGGATCTCAAACAAGCGTGCTGAGCTTGAATAAAGGAGACTATGAAGGTATGAGAGCGGAATTAATTAGAGTGGACTGGGAAAATAGATTAAAGGGTAAGACGGTACATGACCAGTGGTGTACATTTAAGGAGTTATTTTACAACTTCCAAAAAAAATATATTCCACTGAGGAAAAAAGGGTGTAAAAGAAAAGATAGCCATCCGTGGCTAAGTAAAGTAATTAAGGATAGTATCCGACTAAAAACAAGGGCATATAAGGTAGCCAAATCTAGTGGGAGGATGGAAGATTGGGAAGTCTTTAAAAGACAGCAAAAAATAACAAAAAGATTGATTAAGAAAGGGAAGATAGATTATGAAAGTAAATTAGCAAAAAATATAAAAACAGATAGTAAAAGTTTCTATAGTTATATAAAAAGAAAAAGGGTGGCTAAAGTAAATGTTGGTCCCTTAGAGGATGAGACCGGGAAATTAATGGTGGGAAACATGGAGATGGCAAAAACACTGAACAATTATTTTGTATCAGTCTTTACAGTAGAGGACACTAAGAATATCCCAACACTGGACAAACAGGGGGCTCTAGGGGGGGAGGAACTAAATACGATTAAAATCACTAAGGAAGTGGTACTTGGTAAAATAATGGGACTCAAGGCGGATAAATCCCCTGGACCTGATGGCTTGCATCCCAGGGTCTTGAGGGAAGTAGCGGTAGGGATTGTGGATGCATTGGTAATAATTTTCCAAAACTCACTGGACTCAGCAAAGGTCCCAGCAGATTGGAAAACTGCTAATGTAACACCCTTATTTAAAAAGGGTAGTAGGCAGAAGGCTGGAAACTATAGACCTGTTAGCCTAACATCTGTGGTTGGTAAAATGTTAGAGTCCATTATTAAGGAGACAGTAACGGGACATTTGGATAAACATAATTTAATAGGGCAAACTCAGCATGGTTTCATGAAGGGGAAGTCATGTTTAACAAATTTGCTTGAGTTTTTTGAGGAAGTAACATACAGGGTGGATAAAGGGGAACCAGTGGACGTAGTGTATTTAGACTTCCAAAAGGCATTTGACAAGGTGCCACACAAAAGATTATTGCTCAAGATAAAAAATCACGGGATTGGGGGTAATATTCTGGCGTGGGTGGAGGATTGGCTCTCTAACAGAAAGCAGAGAGTTGGGATAAATGGTTCGTTCTCAGATTGGCAACCAGTAACTAGTGGTGTTCCGCAGGGGTCAGTGCTGGGTCCCCAACTCTTTACAATCTATATTAACGATTTGGAGGAGGGGACCGAGTGTAACATATCAAAGTTTGCAGATGATACAAAGATGGGAGGGAAAGTAGTGAGTGAGGAGGACATAAAAAACCTGCAAAGGGACATAGACAGGCTAAGTAAGTGGGCAGAGATTTGGCAGATGGAATACAATACTGGAAAGTGTGAGGTTATGCACTTTGGCAGGAAAAATCATAGAGCAAGTTATTATCTTAATGGCAAGAAACTGGAAAGTACTGTAGTACAAAGGGATCTGGGGGTCCTGGTGCACGAAACTCAAAAAGTTAGTATGCAGGTGCAGCAAGTGATTAAGAAGGCCAATGGAATGTTGGCTTTTATTGCTAGGGGGTTGGAATATAAAAACAGGGAGGTATTGCTGCAGTTGTACAAGGTATTGGTGAGGCCGCACCTGGAATACTGCATACAGTTTTGGTGTCCATACTTAAGAAAAGACATACTTGCTCTCGAGTCAGTACAAAGAAGGTTCACTCGGTTAATCCCGGGGATGAGGGGGTGGTCATATGAGGAGAGGTTGAGTAGATTGGGACTCTACTCATTGGAGTTCAGAAGAATGCGAGGCGATCTTATTGAAACATATAAGATTGTGAAGGGGCTTGATCGGGTGGATGCGGTGAGGATGTTCCCAATGATGGGTGAAACTAGAACTAGGGGGCATAATCTTAAAATAAGGGGCTGCTCATTCAAAACTGAGATGAGGAGAAACTTCTTCACTCAGAGGGTGGTAGGTTTGTGGAATTTGCTGCCCCAGAAAGCTGTGGAAGCTACATCATTAAATAAATTTAAAACAGAAATAGATAGTTTCCTAGAAGTAAAGGGAATTAAGGGTTACGGGGAGCGGGCAGGAAATTGGACATGAGTCTGGGTTCGGAATGGTCATGGCCCTGTGGGTAGTGGAGCGGGCCCAGGGGCCGTGTAGCCTTGTTCTGCTCCTACTGTGTTCTAATTCTGTTAGATTTCAGGAGATGGTTTTATTCCTGTTCCTGGCTGGGGTGGAGATCGCCTTTACAGAAGGTAAGTACTGTAGAAAATATAGGGACAGAGTGATCTCCTGGAAGAATTTCGATCGCCTAGATGGGTCGGAGAGGAATTTCCCAGATTTTTTTCTCCCAAATTGGCCATTGGGTCTTTATCTGGTTTTTCGCCTCTCCCGGGAGATCACATGGGTTCGGGTGGATGCAGAGTGATAGAAGATTTGAGGTTAGGATCAGATCAGCCATGATCTTATTGAATGGTGGAGCAGGCTCGAGGGGCCGATTGGCCTACTCCTGCTCCTATTTCTTATGTTCTTATGTTCTTATGTACACTGGGACAGTGCACTGGTGGGTGAGAGTGTGAGACACTCGGACAGTGCACTGGTGGGTGTGAGTGAGAGACACTGGGACAGTGCACTGGTGGGTGAGAGTGAGAGACACTGGGACAGTGCACTGGTGGGTGAGAGTGTGATACACTGGGACAGTGCTCTGGTGGGTGAGAGTTAGAGACACTGGGACAGTGCACTGGTGGGTGAGAGTGAGAGACACTGGGACAGTGCACTGGTGGGCGAGAGTGAGACACACTGGGACAGTGCACTGGTGGGAGAGAGTGTGAGACACTGGGAAAGTGCACTGGTGGGTGAGAGTGTGAGACACTGGGACAGTGCACTGGTGGCTGAGAGTGAGAGACACTGGGACAGTGCACTGGTGGGTGAGAGTGAGAGACACTGGGACAGTGCGCTGGTGGGTGAGAGTGAGAGACACTGGGACAGTGCACTGGTGGGTGAGAGTGAGAGACACTGCGACAGTGCACTGGTGGGTGAGAGTGAGAGACACTGGGACAGTTCACTGGTGGGTGAGAGTGAGAGAGACTGGGACAGTGCACTGGTGGGTGAGAGTGAGAGACACTGGTACGGTGCACTGGTGGGTGAGAGTGTGAGACACTGGGACAGTGCACTGGTGGGTGAGAGTGAGAGACACAGGGACAGTGCACTGGTGGGTGAGAATGAGACACACAGGTACAGTGCACTGGTGGGTGAAAGTGAGACATACTGGGACAGTGCACTGGTGGGTGAGAGGGAGAGACACTGGGACAGTGCACTGGTGGGTGAGAGTGAGAGACACTGGGACAGTGCACTGGTGGGTGAGAGTGAGAGACACTGGGACAGTGCACTGGTGGGTGAGTGTGAGACACACTGGGACAGTGCACTGGTGGGTGAGAGTGAGAGACACTGGGACAGTGCACTGGTGTGCGAGAGTGAGACACACTGGGACAGTGCACTGGTGGGAGAGAGTGTGAGACACTGGGAAAGTGCACTGGTGGGTGAGAGTGTGAGACACTGGGACAGTTCACTGGTGGGTGAGAGTGAGAGAGACTGGGACAGTGCACTGGTGGGTGAGAGTGAGAGACACTGGTACGGTGCACTGGTGGGTGAGAGTGTGAGACACTGGGACAGTGCACTGGTGGGTGAGAGTGAGAGACACTGGGACAGTTCACTGGTGGGTGAGAGTGAGAGAGACTGGGACAGTGCACTGGTGGGTGAGAGTGAGAGACACTGGTACGGTGCACTGGTGGGTGAGAGTGTGAGACACTGGGACAGTGCACTGGTGGGTGAGAGTGAGAGACACAGGGACAGTGCACTGGTGGGTGAGAGTGAGAGACACTGGGACAGTGCACTGGTGGGTGAGAGTGAGAGACCCTGGGGCAGTGCACTGGTGGGTGAAAGTGAGAGGCACTGGGACAGTGCACTGGTGGGTGAGAGTGAGAGACACTGGGATGGTGCACTTGTGGGTGAGAGTGAGAGACACTGGGACAGTGCACTGGTGGGTGAGAGTGAGAGACACATTTTGACGGTGCACTGGTGGGTGAGAGTGAGAGACACTGGGACAGTGCACTGGTGGGTGAGAGTGAGAGACACTGAGACAGTGCTCTGGTGGGTGAGGGTGAGAGTCACTGGTACAGTGCACTGGTGGGCGAGAGTGAGAGATAATGGGACAGTGCACTGGTGGGTGAGAGTTAGAGACACTGGGACAGTGCACTGGTGGGTGAGAGTGTGAGACACTGGGACAGAGCACTAGTGGATGAGAGTGAGAGACACTGGGACAGTGCACTGGTGGGTGAGAGTGAGAGACACTGGAACAGTGCACTGGTGGGTGAGAATGTGAGACACTGGGACGGTGCACTGGTGGGTGAGAGTGAGAGACACTGAAACAGAACACTGGTGGGTGAGAGTGAAAGACACTGGGACAGTGCACTGGTGGGTGAGAGTGAGAGACACTGGGACAATGCACTGGTGGGTGAGAGTGTGAGACACTGGGACAGTGCACTGGTGGGTGAGAGTGAGAGATACTGGGACAGTGCACTGGTGGGTGAGAGTGAGAGACACTGGGACAGAGCACTGGTGGGTGAGAGTCTGAGACACTGGGACAGTGCACTGGTGGGTGAGGGTGAGAGACACTGGGACAGTGCACTGGTGGGTGAGAGTGTGAGACACTGGGACAATGCACTGGTGGGTGAGAGTGAGTGACACTGGGACAGTGCACCGACCAGGGGGCAAGCAACCTTAGATTTGGTCCTGTGTAATGAGACAGGATTAATTAAAAATGTCCTAGTAAAGGATCCCCTTGGAATGAGTGACCATAACATGGTTGAGTTCCATATTCAATTAGAGGGTGAGAAGGTTGGATCTCAAACAAGCGTGCTGAGCTTGAATAAAGGAGACTATGAAGGTATGAGAGCGGAATTAATTAGAGTGGACTGGGAAAATAGATTAAAGGGTAAGACGGTACATGACCAGTGGTGTACATTTAAGGAGTTATTTTACAACTTCCAAAAAAAATATATTCCACTGAGGAAAAAAGGGTGTAAAAGAAAAGATAGCCATCCGTGGCTAAGTAAAGTAATTAAGGATAGTATCCGACTAAAAACAAGGGCATATAAGGTAGCCAAATCTAGTGGGAGGATGGAAGATTGGGAAGTCTTTAAAAGACAGCAAAAAATAACAAAAAGATTGATTAAGAAAGGGAAGATAGATTATGAAAGTAAATTAGCAAAAAATATAAAAACAGATAGTAAAAGTTTCTATAGTTATATAAAAAGAAAAAGGGTGGCTAAAGTAAATGTTGGTCCCTTAGAGGATGAGACCGGGAAATTAATGGTGGGAAACATGGAGATGGCAAAAACACTGAACAATTATTTTGTATCAGTCTTTACAGTAGAGGACACTAAGAATATCCCAACACTGGACAAACAGGGGGCTCTAGGGGGGGAGGAACTAAATACGATTAAAATCACTAAGGAAGTGGTACTTGGTAAAATAATGGGACTCAAGGCGGATAAATCCCCTGGACCTGATGGCTTGCATCCCAGGGTCTTGAGGGAAGTAGCGGTAGGGATTGTGGATGCATTGGTAATAATTTTCCAAAACTCACTGGACTCAGCAAAGGTCCCAGCAGATTGGAAAACTGCTAATGTAACACCCTTATTTAAAAAGGGTAGTAGGCAGAAGGCTGGAAACTATAGACCTGTTAGCCTAACATCTGTGGTTGGTAAAATGTTAGAGTCCATTATTAAGGAGACAGTAACGGGACATTTGGATAAACATAATTTAATAGGGCAAACTCAGCATGGTTTCATGAAGGGGAAGTCATGTTTAACAAATTTGCTTGAGTTTTTTGAGGAAGTAACATACAGGGTGGATAAAGGGGAACCAGTGGACGTAGTGTATTTAGACTTCCAAAAGGCATTTGACAAGGTGCCACACAAAAGATTATTGCTCAAGATAAAAAATCACGGGATTGGGGGTAATATTCTGGCGTGGGTGGAGGATTGGCTCTCTAACAGAAAGCAGAGAGTTGGGATAAATGGTTCGTTCTCAGATTGGCAACCAGTAACTAGTGGTGTTCCGCAGGGGTCAGTGCTGGGTCCCCAACTCTTTACAATCTATATTAACGATTTGGAGGAGGGGACCGAGTGTAACATATCAAAGTTTGCAGATGATACAAAGATGGGAGGGAAAGTAGTGAGTGAGGAGGACATAAAAAACCTGCAAAGGGACATAGACAGGCTAAGTAAGTGGGCAGAGATTTGGCAGATGGAATACAATACTGGAAAGTGTGAGGTTATGCACTTTGGCAGGAAAAATCATAGAGCAAGTTATTATCTTAATGGCAAGAAACTGGAAAGTACTGTAGTACAAAGGGATCTGGGGGTCCTGGTGCACGAAACTCAAAAAGTTAGTATGCAGGTGCAGCAAGTGATTAAGAAGGCCAATGGAATGTTGGCTTTTATTGCTAGGGGGTTGGAATATAAAAACAGGGAGGTATTGCTGCAGTTGTACAAGGTATTGGTGAGGCCGCACCTGGAATACTGCATACAGTTTTGGTGTCCATACTTAAGAAAAGACATACTTGCTCTCGAGTCAGTACAAAGAAGGTTCACTCGGTTAATCCCGGGGATGAGGGGGTGGTCATATGAGGAGAGGTTGAGTAGATTGGGACTCTACTCATTGGAGTTCAGAAGAATGCGAGGCGATCTTATTGAAACATATAAGATTGTGAAGGGGCTTGATCGGGTGGATGCGGTGAGGATGTTCCCAATGATGGGTGAAACTAGAACTAGGGGGCATAATCTTAAAATAAGGGGCTGCTCATTCAAAACTGAGATGAGGAGAAACTTCTTCACTCAGAGGGTGG